>NC_057806.1:123841232-124029982 GCF_018294505.1 Triticum aestivum
CAATTTGGATCTAAAACATAAAAGTTATAAGCAATATAAAATCAGAACTATTCTGATTTTAAAACAGAAACGAAAATAACAAAAAAAAAACTAACGGGCGCTACGGGGTGTGCGAGCTGAAACTAAACAGCGCGCATGCGTTTAATAGGCTAATATAGGTCTACGGCTAAACAGAGTAAACCGATCGGGCCGGTCTAACTAAACTAGGAACTAAACCGGAAAAAGACCGACTAAAATCGATCTAAACAAATAAACCTAACTGTTCACGGGATCTAATCTACACTGTTAGATTAAGATCGAACGGGGAGGGGAGAAGGAGAGCTCACATCGGCGGCGGTGGAACTCCGACGACGGCGGTAGTGGCTGTGGTCGATGGTGGTGATGCTCCCGTGGTTGTCCGCGTCAGGGAAGAGCACCAGACGACAAGGCGCTGGATGGCGAGCTCGGCGGTGGTCAGTAGCAGCTTTGGAGACGACGGAGTCGAACGGTGGTGAGGTCGAGGCGGAGATGGCGTCGGGTGGTCGACATTGGTGGTGTTCCGGTGGGTTTTGGGCGAGGGCGAGGGCACGGGGACGTGCGGGTGAGCGAGGGGGTTTCGGTGGTCGTAGTGGAGAGCTAGGGCGATAATGGTGCGCGGCGGCGCTCGGGTTCTGGCGAGGGATTGCAGGCGATGGAGAGGGGTTCGAGGCGGCTTCAGGGCGGAAACGGACGAGGAGTAGGGGTATATATAGGGGGGTTCCTTGGTGGAGGGGGCGAATCAGGGGAGGATTCCGTGATCTCCGGGATACGGTGGCGGCGGCGCGATCTTGCTGCGGCGGTTGTGTGCGGAGGAGGAAGAAGACGGCGGGGTCCACCGGTCAGCGAGAGAGAGAGGGAAGAGTTCGATCGGGCGACCGGTCGCGAGGGGATTCGGGTGAGAGCGCGGCTGGGCTACGGCTGTGGCTCGCTGTTGGGCCGCGCCGAGTGGCTGGCTGGGCCGGTTGGCCTGGCCAGCTTTGGGGTTCTTTTCCTTTTTTTTTGAAATAAGGCAGATGAAAAAAAACTAAAATAAGATAAATCTATAATATTTTTTATATAGTACATATATATATATATATATATCAAAATGTTCATAAAAAGAAATCCTAAAAGATGAACATATTTTCATCTACAAATAAAATTCAAAAATAATAATAATAAACCAAACAGTGCTACTATTGCATTAAAACCCAAAAAAATCATTTGTAAAATACCAACATGATTTCAAATTTATTTTCTCCTAATTTTCCATTGTAGGGAATCATTTTACCCTTATTTCCATTAATTTAATTTCAGGAGAAAAATAATTTGATTAAAAGTCAAATAACTCCTAAATGGTTTTGAATTTGAAATTCAAACCACTTCCAACTCTATTTCATATAATTTGAAGAAGTCATTTTATCTTCTCTCATGAAAATCATTGAGTTGCATAAATCTTCTGAATTTGAAATATGTCCAAAAGGAATTCAAATCTTTTCAAAACCCTTTTCATTTTAAATGGAAGAAGTCATATTTTCTTCACTCTAGTGTTTTGTGGTGAAATAAAATTTGAATTCATTGAGAATCAAAAATGCAAACTGAAAGTCTGGGCAAGTCATTTCATTCCCTCTCATTCAACTTTTCAAAAAGTTTCAAATTCCACTCAGTTTCACACAATCAATCACTCACAATCAAACAAATAAATCAAAGTTATTTATTTAATATAACATTCCAAAATTTAGAATTTTGGGATGTTACAACATTGATGAATTGGAGCTAGTTCTGTGTCACCCTATGTTATGACTGTTACATGATGAACCGGATCCGGCATAATTATCCATCACTGATCCGGTGCCTATGAGTTTTCCATATACTGGTTCTCGCTTATTTACTTTCCCGCTGCTATTGTTACAATCACTAGAAAATACCAAAAACATTACTTTTGCTGTCTTTACTTTTGTTGCTGCTACCACCACTATCATATTACTGTGCTACTAAACACTTTGCTGCAGATACTAAGTTTCCAGGTGTGGTTGAATTGACAACTCAGCTGCTAATACTTGAGAATATTCTTTGGCTCCCCTTGTGTCGAATTAATAAATTTGGGTTGAATACTCTACCCTCGAAAGCTGTTGCGATCCCCTATACTTGTGGGTTATCAAGACTAATTTCTGGCGTTGTTGCCGGGGAGCATAGCTCTATTCTTTGAGTCACTTGGGATTTATATCTGCTGGACACTATGAAGAACTTGAAAGACGCTAAGACAACAATTTATCCCTCAACTACGAGGGGAGGTAAGGAACTGCCATCTAGCTCTGCACTTGATTCACCTTCTGTTATGAGTAGACTAGCGACACCTACACCTGCTTCTGCTATTTGTTCTGATATGTCGCATGTTATTGATGATGCCACTTCTGCTATGCATGATACTTATGATGAAACTACTTCTATGCCTGATACTACTGTGCCCCTTGGTGAATTTCTTGACGAACAAATTGCTAGAGCTAGAGAAAAAGAAATTATTGAATCTGAATACGATGATGATAGTGATGATGAAAATATTCCTGTTATCCCTGAGGGCTATCTTTTTGATATGGAATCTTCTGCCGCTATTTTAGCTTGCAAAGATAGATATGAGCTCAAGAGGTTATTAGTTAAATGGAACAAAGAATCACTTAGAGATAAAATGAAACCCGACCCTGCTTTTGCTACTTCACCTATTTGTGTTCCTGATAAGGATTATAAATTCTCTGTTGATCCTGATATAATTACTTTGGTTGAATCTGATCCGTTTTATGGCTATGAATCTAAAACTGTTGTGGCACATCTTACTAAGTTAAATGATATAGCTGCCCTGTTCACTAATGATGAGAGATCGCGTTACTTTTATATACTCAAAATATTTCTGTTCTCATTAAAGGGTGATGCTAAGATATGGTTTAACTCTCTTGATCCTGGTTGTGTGCGTAGTCCCCAGGATATGATTTATTACTTCTCTGCTAAATATTTCCCTGCTCATAAGAAACAAGCTGCTTTGAGGGAAATATACAACTTTGTGCAAATTAAATAAGAGAGTCTCCCACAAGCTTGGGGGAGGCTTCTCAAGTTACTTAATGCTTTGCCTGATCATCCTCTTAAGAAACCTGAAATACTTGATATCTTTTATAATGGACTAACCGATGCTTTCAGAGATTACCTGGATAGTTGTGCTGGTTCTCTTTTCAGGGAAAGAACACCGGATGAAGCTGAAATTCTATTGAATAATATGTTGACAAATGAAAATAATTGGGCACCTCCTGAGCCAGCTCCTGAGCCAACTCCTGCTCCAATTACTAAGCCTATTCTTAAACCAACTCCGAAGAAGAGAGGTGTTCTATTTCTCAGTCCCGAAGATATGCAAGAGGCAAAGAAATCTATGAAAGAAAAAGGTATTAAAGCTGAAGATGTTAAGAATTTACCTCCTATTGAAGAAATACATGGTCTTAATATACCGCCTGTTGAAGAAACATATGATCTCAATTCTTTATTTATTGAATAACCTCCTGATCCCGATATCCCGACACAGGTAGTAAAGTAAATTCTCTCTATAGATATGATAAAGCTGAAGTCCCTCCTACTAAAATTGCTAGTCAGTGCTTGGATGAGTTTGATAACTTTATGTTTAAGCAAGACGACTTCAATGCTTATTTTGGTAGACAATTAAAAGAAAATGCTTATATGATTAGACGCCTGTGTGATTATATGGTTAATATTAAAGGTGAACTTAAACTTGTTAGCAAACATGCTTCTATGGTTACCACTCAAGTAGAACAAGTAATTAAGGCTCAAAAAGAAGTGCTTGATGAAATGAATAGTAAGAAAAATGATTATGCTGTTAGAGTGGCTACTAGAACTGGTAGAATGACTCAGGAACCTTTGTATCTTGAAGGCCACCCTAAGAGAATCGAGCAAGATTCTCAAAGAAATAATATTGATGTTCCTAGTTCTTCTAGAAAGAAGAAGTAGAAAAATGATAGAACTGTGCAAACTTCTAGTGAACCTATTGCTGAACCACATGATAATCCAAATGATATATCTATGTCTGATGCTGAAACACAATCTGGTAATGGACATGAACCTAGTGAAAATATTAATGATGATGTTCATGATGATGCTCAACCTAGTAATGAGAATGATGTAGAAATTGAACCTGCTGTTGATCTTGATAACCCACAATCAAAGAATCAACGTTATGATAAAAGAGACTTTGTTGCTAGGAAACATGGTAAAGAAAGGGAACCTTGGGTTCAGAAACCCATGCCTTTTCCTCCAAAACCATCCAAGAAAAAGGATGATGAGGATTTTGAGCGCGTTGCTGAAATGATTAGGCCTATCTTTTTGCGTATGCGATTAACTGATGTGCTCAAAACAAATCCTTATGATAAATATATGAAGGATATCATTACTATTAAAAGAAAGATACTGGAAGCTGAGATTTCCACCATGCTTGCTAATTATACTTTTAAGGGTGGAATATCAAAGAAACTTGGAGATCCCGGAGTACCTACTATACCTTGCTCCATTAAAAGAAATTATATTAAAACTACTTTATGTGATCTTGGAGCCGGTGTTAGTGTTATGCCTCTCTCTTTATATCGTAGACTTGACTTGAATAAGCTGACACGTACTGAAATATCTTTGCAAATGGCTGATAATCAACTGCTATACCTGTCGGTATCTGTGAGGATGTGCCTGTTGTGGTTGCAAACGTTACTATTTTAACGGACTTTGTTATTCTTGATATTCCCGAGGATGATAGTATGTCTATTATTCTTGGAAGACCTTTTCTTAATACTGCAGGGGCTGTTATTGATTGCAACAAAGGCAATGTCACTTTTCATGTTAATGGTAATGAGCATACGGTACACTTTTTGAGGAAACAACCTCAAGTTCATAGTATCAACTCCATTGGAAAAATTCCATCAATTATAATAGGAGGTTTTGAATTTCCTCTTCCTACTGTCAAAAAGAAATATGATATACTTATTATAGGGGATGTGCATATCCCCGTTGAGTTAACTTAGTGTTATTCAAAATTTCTTCGGTTTCATGATTATCGGAATGAGTTTGTTAACAAGACTTGATCAACCTTGTTAGTGGATTCTTTTGATGAGCATGAGATGGATGAAACTAGAAGCACAAACTTCTATACCCTCTCTATACTTTCTGTTAATTAGTAGAAATAAAGTAAAATAGTATTTTTTTTGTCTGTTTCCTGACTTATCCGTGCAATATAAAAATATCCCGAAAATAAAAGTCCTTAGAATGCCATGCCAATTTAATATGATTTTTTCGGGAATATTTGAGGATTTACTGTGCAAAAATTACCGCGGGAGGAGCTGCCACCTGGCCACAAGGGTGGTGGGCGCGCCCCCTGCCTCGTGGGCCCACGGTGGCCCTCCTCCACTTATCCCAGCACCCATCTTCTTCCTCTGTCTCACACAAACCCGAAAAACCAACTCAAGCACGAGTTCCAGCCACTTTTGCTGTGATTTTCGATCTCCTTGCTCAAAGCACCTCTCGCAAAACTGCTTGGGGAGATTGTTCCTTGGTATGTGACTCCTCCATTGGTCCAATTAGTTTTTGTTCTAGTTCTTTATTCTTTGCAAGTTTTTGCTGCTTAGGTGACCCTGTTCTTGAGCTTGCATGTCAAATTTATATGGTCAAAGGTAGTTTTGATGCATGATATAGGCCCTAGGCACTTGTAGGAGTAGTTGCTATCAATATTATTGAGTTTGGTTTACTTTTATTTTGAAGTTACTAAAAATTTCAGAAATTTTCAGAGAAAAACAATACGCTTAGGAAGATGTTCCAAGGTGGTTCTTTTAAGAAGCAAAGACCTAGGATTGCTATGCGCGATGCTGACGAGGATCCACGAAAAGACACTCCAGTACGGCCTTGCAAATGGCTGTCGGGAAATTTTATGGACCGTGCGGGAATTAAAGAAGAATTCAAAGCATATTTGCGCAATGCCGGTCTTGAGGATTTTGAGGCTAACAAATGCCCCGCGTATCATGATCTCACAAGTTCCTTTGTGAGGAGGTTTGAGTATTCATCTTCGCGTAATTCTCCTTCAGTCATGTTTGATCTCTATGACAAATCTTATACCATGGACTTAGAGGATTTCACTTCTGCTTGCAAACTTCCATCATGGGGTAGTGTTAGGGATCCCCCTAAATCTGAATTTAGAAACTTTCTTGCTAGTATAACTGTGGGGGAATCTAGAGATATAACGCAGGCTACCATAGTGAGCATTCACTTTCCTGCTATACATTATTTTGCTCTCTTCATCGGTAGATGCATAAATGCTAAGGATGAAGCATGTCACATGTGTGTCCCTGACCTGAGCATTCTTAGGAGTGTTGTGTCAGGAGACCAATCTTATCATATGGGAGCCATTGTAGCTCGTAGGTTGCATTATAATAGACATAATGGAGATTTCTTTGGAGGAATTTATGCAACCCGTTTAGCTCATTTTCTTGAGATAGACATTCGTGAGGGTGATATAGAGTTGCCTCCTGCATGTTTAGATTATAACTCTATGGCTTCACACCAGTTTGTCGAGAGGCCTGAATCACCTCTCTTATATCATTTAATTTTTAATAAACGACGTGTTTTCCATATTACTCTCCCTGCTCCTACCTTCTTTGATTCACAGAAAAAAGAAGATATGTTATTACCAGAGAGGAGGCAGAAGAGTATGAGAGGAGAGCGGAGGCAGCTCAACTCCACGCTGCAGCTCAACAGGCGATAACCGTTGCACATCAGTATGATCCCAACTATTCTTCGTCGCAGTACGACCCTAGCTACACCTATGGGTATCCTCCAGGCTATCCCTGGCAATAGACCAACTTAGGACAAGAGCCTAAGCTTGGGGGAGTACATATTTCTCACCGACATTACATTTATGCTCACACACACTCACTGCTAGATGTCGGTGCTCATACTCTTTCATTGTTTCATCCATGCTAGTTTATTTTCCTTTTCCTACTTTCTTCTTGTGTGTTTGTTAAACCTTAAGAAAATTAAAAAAATTAGTATTAGTATATTTTTCTGATGTAGTAGTAATAATTAAAAAGAAAACCCAAAAATATTTCCCGTTCTTCTTTTGCTTGTTGGGAGCTTTCCCGTGTAAATAGTTTTATTCCTTTTCTTTTCTTTGGGGGTCAGTAGGAGAAGACCATAATTAAATTGTTGAAGTGGCTCTTATATGCATTATTGTTGATTTAACCAAGAGCCCATATTGCCTTGTCTTCTCCTATTTATTGAATGCTCGCAGATTCCAGCTTAGTCCAATGCACGTGCACTCTTATTATTATTCACATCGTTCGGTCGTGCAAGTGAAAGGAAATTATGATGATATATGATGGGCTGACTGAGATGAGAAAAGCTGGTATGAACTCGACCTCTTTTGTTTTTGTAAATATGATGAGCCCCTCGTTCTTGATTCAGCTTATTATGAATAAACATGTTTGCAATGACAATTAGAGATCATAGTTGCTTGTGCCATGCCTGATTAGCTATGAGTTATAATGGTTTACCTTGCGTGCCAACATGCTATTGAGATGGTTATGATGTGGTATGATGGGGTGTTATCCTCCTTTGAATGATTTAAGTGACTTGACTTGGCACATGTTCACGCATGTAGTTGAAACAAAATCAACATAGCCTTCACGATATTTATGTTCATGGTGGATTATATCCTACTCATGCTTGCATCCAATGTTTATTAATTTTAATGCATGTACATGGCTGTTGTCGCTCTCTAGTTGGTCGCTTCCCAGTGTTTTGCTAGCCTTCACTTGTACTAAGCGGGAATACTGCTTGTGCATCCAATCCCTTAAACCCCAAAATTATTCGAGATGAGTCCACTATACCTTCCTATATGTGGTATCTAGCTGTCGTTCCAAGTAAATTTGTATGTGCCAAACTCTAAACCTTCAAATAAACATTCTATTTTGTATGCTCGAATAGCTCATGTATCAACCAAGGCTGTCCTTATCTTCCGTGTTAGGCGGGTTATTCTCAAGAGGAGTGGACTCTGCTCCTCACTCACGAGAAAATGGCTGGTCACTGGGATGCCCAGTCCCATGCTTTATGCAAACTAAATCAAAATTAATTGCAAAAAAAACTCCCCCTGGGACCTGATGAATGTTGGAGGCACTCGTTGTTTCGAGCAAGCCATGGATTGATGCTTGTTGGTGGAGGGGGAGTATAAACTTTACCATTCTGTTTGGGAACCGCCTATAATGTGTTTAGCATGGAAGATATCGCCATCTCTTAGTTGCTACGTTGACAATGAAAGTATACCGCTCAAAATACAATTTATCTTTATTGCAAAACCGAGCTTTGGCACCTCTACAAATCCCCGCTTCCCTCTGCGAAGGGCCTATCCATTTACTTTTATGTTGAGTCATCACCCTCTCATTAAAAAGCACTAGTTGGAGAGCACAGCTATCATTTGCATTCATCACTGTTAATTTATATTGGGTATGACTATGATTGGATCTCTTTTAACATGAATTACAATGTCTAGTCAGTCCTTGATCTTTAAAGGTGCTCTGCATTTATGTTTTGCGGTCTCAGAAAGGGCTAGCGAGATACCATCTTGTTATATCATATTATGATTGTTTTGAGAAAGTGTTGTCATTCGAGATTATTATTATGACTTGCTAGTTGATTATGCTATTGATATGAGTAATTATGAGACCTGAGAATTATTGCAAATGTGGTTAGTTATGATCTATGCTCAAAACTTGAATACTAGCTTGACATAGTTACAACAACAAGAGCAAACGGAGTTTGTAAAAGTTTTTCTTTCTTTCTTTCATTTTGTGAACTGAATTGCTTGAGAACAAGCAAGGGTTTAAGCTTGGGGGAGTTGATACATCTCTGTCGTATCTACTTTTCCAAACACTTTTGCCCTTGTTTTGGACTCTAACTTGTATGATTTGAATGGAACTAACCCGGACTGACGTTGTTTTTAGCAGAATTGCCATGGTGTTGTTTTATGTGCAGAAAACAAATATTCTCGGAATGACCTGAAACTCCACAGAACATCTTAGAAAAAATAATAAAAAATCCTCGCCAAAGATGAACACCAGGGGGCCCACACCCTGTCCATGAGGGTGGGGGGGCACCCCCCCTAGGGCGCGCCCCCCTACCTCGTGGGCCCCCTGGATGCCCTCCGACGCCAACTCCAACTCTATATATTTGCTTTCGGAGAGAAAAAATCAGAGAGAAGAAATCATCGTGTTTTACGATATGGAGCCACCGCCAAGCCCTAAAACCTCTTGGGAGGGCTGCTGGAGTCCGTTCGGGGCTCCGGAGAGGGGGATTCATCGTCGTCGTCATCATCAACCATCCTCCAACACCAATTTCATTATGCTCACCACCGTGCGTGAGTAATTCCATTGTAGGCTTGCTGGACGGTGATGGGTTGGATGAGATTTATCATGTAATTGACTTAGTTTTGTTAGGGTTTGATCCCTAGTATCCACTATGTTCTGAGATTGATGTTGCTATGACTTTGCTATGCTTAATGCTTGTCACTAGGGCCCGAGTTCCATGATTTCAGATCTGAACCTATTATGTTTTCATGAATATATGTGAGTTCTTGATCCTATCTTGCAAGTCTATAGTCACCTACTATGTGTTATGATCCGGCAACCCCGAAGTGACAATAATCGGGACCACTCCCGGTGATGACCATAGTTTGAGGAGTTCATGTATTCACTATGTGCTAATGTTTTGTTCCGGTTCTCTATTAAAATGAGGCCTTAATATCCCTTAGTTTCCAATAGGACCCCGCTGCCACGGGAGTGTAGGACAAAAGATGTCATGCAAGTTCTTTTCCATAAGCACGTATGACTATATATGGAATACATGCCTACATTACATTGATGAATTGGAGCTAGTTCTGTGTCACCCTATGTTATGACTGTTACATGATGAACCGCATCCAACATAATTATCCATCACCGATCTGATGCCTACGAGTTTTCCATATACTGGTTCTCGCTTATTTACTTTCCCGCTGCTACTGTTACAATCACTACAAAATACCAAAAAAATTACTTTTGCTGTCTTTACTTTTGTTGCTGCTACCACCACTATCATATTACTGTGCTACTAAACACTTTGCTGCAGATACTAAGTTTCCAGGTGTGGTTGAATTAACAACTCAGCTACTAATACTTGATTATATTCTTTAGCTCCCCTTGTGTCGAATCAATAAATTTGGGTTGAATACTCTACCCTCGAAAGCTGTTGCGATCCCCTATACTTGTGGGTTATCATCCCACACCCCTCCCGATGAACATGACCCTCGTTTCGACCGTAGTGCTCCAACACATGTCCGTTTCCTCCGTTTTGCGGTACGCCACACCCCTCCTGATCAACAGGACCCCGTTTCGACCATAGGAGGTCCAAGAGAAGTCTGTTTCCTCCGTTTTGCGGTACGCCAGACCCCTCCCGATGAACAGGATCCCGTTTCGACCGTGGCTGGTCGAACACAAGGCCGTTTTCTCCGTTCTGCGGTTCGCCAGGCCTCGTTTCCATCGGTTGTTCCATCCAAGCCGGTTGGATCCCGATGAACACGACGACGCATTCCGTTCTGACCTAGCCGGTTGGCTCCCCATGAACACGATGATGATGCAGTTTCTCCGTTCTGACCCAGCCATGTACACGAGCCCTGGCCGTATGTATGCGCGAGTAGGCATTCGAGACCTCGCCCGTATGTACGTACGTGGCCGTATTTTCTTTCTTGCACCCCGGCCGTTGTACATACGTGTACATGCTACGTGCGCGCCTCTACTACGACACGTGCGCACCTATACTACGACACATGCCCTTGCTTACATGGCCATGGTTCATCGCTGCAGCCTAAAGACAGACCGATCATATGTATGTACACGTTCGCGACCAGAATGACAACGCTACATACGCTTCAACTAGGCGGGTCCCGACTATTAGGCACTTCTTTGTGTGCGAAGATGTAGCTGGTGGTCCCAGCAGTCAGGGGGGCGAATCATTTTCTTGCCCGTAATATGGACGCACTTCCTTGCGTGCGAAGATGTAGCTACTGGGTCCAGCAGTCAGGGGGGAAACATTTTTGTGACGAATACGGTGGCCGGTCTGGTGGGTCCTTGCTGTCAGGTGGAGGAATCATTATTTTTTGCGTAATAAGGAGGCATTTCCTTGTGTGCGGCCGTGGACCTAGCTGTCAGCCTCTCCACATACAGTCCACGTCCGATGGATGTCGTTTGTTGACCACATTGACCACGACGTGCCAAGAGCACCAGGGCAGTTGACGACGGTGAGGCCTAGGAAGGGAAAGACATGGAGCCAGGGAAGACTCGGTAGTGGTTGCCCACGTGGTGGGGAGTACGAGGGTTTATTGGTCCGGCTGCCGTCGCCAGAAAATAACAAGAGTGGTGGGTGAGGAGAGGAATGGCCTGGCCAGCAATGGAGTAGGGTGGGGCAGTGCGGCTAGTGCAGCAGCACAGCCGGCCATGGGAGGCGGGAGCAGGCAGTCCCACCGGCGCTGGTTTGGGCGGCTGGAGCAAGAAGACCAGAGGTTGAAGAAGCATTACGGCTATTGGATGGACATCGTACGATCTCTGCAGCAAGAATCATTTATATTGACTAAGTTGACAAAGCCCTTGGTACGCGTCAACTTAGTAGGCCCACAGGTCAGCCTCCGAAACGGTGCGCCCTAGATGTCATGGGGAGAAATCAGTTTTTGGGTGGCCGAAGCTAGAATACCTGAGATTGAAGAAAAAGCACGACATTCGTTGGATGGACATCCAATGGCCACTGCTGCTAGAACCGTGTGTTGACTATAAGTTCACAAAGCCTTGCATACGCATCAACTTACTTTTTTAGGGCACGTGTCAACTTAGTAGGCCCAAAAGTGTGTGGCAGAGAACTTATAGCCCATTTGCAATTTGTAAGAATGTACAACCCATTTTTGAATTCTAATGGAATTTACTATAACCCATTTACAGTTTGTTAAAAGTACAACCCATTTTCTAGCTAGGACAATGATTAATAATTTCAACCAACCATTCAAAACAGTATTTAATAAAATTTCCCACATTTTGATGGGATCCGAAATATTTTTACCCCGAAATTTCTAGTCAGATTAAATACAATTTCAATATAAATTTGTATTACGTAAAAATCCAATGACACATTGCACGTGCAACAATTAATGAAATTAAAAATTTTAAAATCCAAAAGTAATATTTTATAAACTAATTATGTGTTTGGTGCATTTTTTATAGCTACTTCCTAGTTTTTATAGTTACATCCCATTTATTATTTGTTAAAGCCCATTTTCTTGTTAAGCCTAATGCATCCCTCATAGGAAAGATTTGCAGCCCACCGGACGGAGAATAATAAGTTGACCCGGATTGTGTACAACTATCGGCCCAGTTGCATTGCTGATGTTGAAAAAAGGCCTGTGTAGTACAGTACAACCTTACATGGCTACGCAGCCCACATTCGGCAACGCCGGAAAGGCCCAAACAAGGCTTCTATATAACTTTTTGAAGTCACTAAGCTCAATTAATAACTTAAGAAAAAAGTTAGAGTACAGTGGAACCTAATTAAAAGCTGTCACAAGTGAAGAAATAATTCAACGGGTCCCACTTGTGCGTGTGTGTGTGTGCGTGTGCGTGTGTGTGTGAGAGAGAGAAACCCATCGGTCGATGCTTGTAAATACATCTTTCAGCCATATGCATTGATGATGCTCAGTAAAAACTTATATAGTTGACACAATCATATAGAACATCATAGCACACTGAACTTGCATACAAAAATTTCACGCAGGTGGCACAATCAGGGTGGAAGCAGTGGATTGCTACGGGTAGGGCTATGTTGAAACCAAGGAACTTGTACATAACGGTTCATCATCTTTATCAATGACGGGGAAATATCTTGAATGCTGTGCAAAGGAAACGGATAGACAACACAATATATAAGTTCTGCTAGAACATTAAGTTGACGTACAACCCTTTCTAAAAAAAGTTCAAGTAAAAAAATTAGAACAGGTCACAATCAAATGTACTGGCACATCAGTGCTTCACACCTATAGCTCAGATTTAACTAGTACAATATCTGATAAGATTCAGTTGTTACGTCAAATTAGAGCACATCCAGGCAGCCAGCCCTGCCTCTTCTCCCAAAGAAGCAGTGGCCTCCGCCGCGTGATGGAGTAGGCCCTGTGCCATCTATCGTTCCGAGCAACATGGGGAAAGTCTGATGTTGACTCCTGTAATGGACGTCATTGACGGACCCGGGCACCAGCGGCGGCGGCAGGACTTCGATTGATGGATTGACCACTTCTTCGACATGTACGAAGACTCGATATAGGTACATCCCTAACGTGGTCCGTGGCGGCCTTGGTGGCGAAGAATAGTACAACCCCGATACCTGCACCGGTATCTCAACACCAATCACTTTCGGTATGGTGGACGGCTTCTTCATCCATGCCATAACAGTCAGAGCCCATCTGTCTGGAGGAACAAACATACTTACGAGCTCACTTCCAAGGTCATTGATAAGCTCATTCATGGACTCACTGTTCCAAGCACGTCGAGGCATGCCGTGGAAGGTAAGCTTTGTTAAAAACTCAAGATCAGAGGGCACTAAGACCCATCCTGGGTGCCACCGATCAAAGCTCACCAGCGCGCCATCACAGAACAAATGTCAGGAAGATTCGAACACAGGACTGCAGTCGAAAGTTGTCCGGAACCTGACAAAGAAATCAGCCAGTGGCGGACAGACTTCGATGAGCAAGTCACTTATTTGGATGCCGTGCGCAATGCCAAGAGCTTTTACAAGGTCGTCCGACGAGACGGGAGGCCGGTCGCCGTTGATGGTTACCATCAGCACTTTGCCGGCAAACTAGTCGTCAAGCGCCCCCCTGCCACTGTTGAGCGACAACACGCAGCGCCCGAAGGCAGGACAAACATCAGGATCTTCGGCTCAGAGATCCATGTTGACCGACGACATGATAGTGCACTTGAGTACAGGGAGTACATGAGGGGGATTTGGGGGAACTGGAGGAGGAATCGAGATTCCAGAGGTGGGGGAGGGGCGGGAGATTGGGGATGAAAAGGTAGGATGAATTTTGAACACGCGCCAATATGCTCTCGGCGCGCAAGCACACGAAAACACCGATGGCGCCCACATGTCGGCCTAAGAGTCCCTATTCTTTCTTTTTATGAGATCCTGACCTTTTTTTGAGGATCTTTTGAGAGCCCAGCCTGAGAGTCATAATTGACCTATTTGGCATCGCATTACTACTCGGCCCATATTCAATGACAGCTCACTGGCCCAAACAAGTGTACATCATCGAAAATACACTAAGCTCAAATTATAACTTGAAAAAAGGAGATACACTCTGAACACTGGAGAATGGTGATGCCCTCATTTAGCCCACCAGCAGTTTGAGACAATAAACAGTTTGAAACAATGATATATACAACATTCAAACACTTACTAGTGACTACTACTGACATAAACAGCAAGACATGATAGTTCATAAGAAGTCTTGCTACACCACCAAAATGCACCCATCTGCAGTGCTCAGACTCTCGTGATCTAGACGAGAATGAAATTCTAAATAGAGGCAACTATTACATAGTAAGAGTGACATAGACAAGGATGACCAAATGACAAGGAATATGCATAAAAAAGAGAGAACTACCCATCCAGAACAAGAAGCAAAGACAACAAGTCATTCGAAGAGGGATGATCCAACACCATCATAATTTGTAGCCCCGGTTCAGCCACCAGTGTTCCGGAGACACCAGTACTCCACCCTTTCGATGCAACAGCCCAATTACCTATCAACCTGAAGGCTTGAACCACATCACTGCCTGTCGGACTCGACACATCCAAGGATCAAAGTTAATCCAGATGCCTTTGTCATTCTCACCTTCTTTTGGCTGTAGGCTGTATCGTTGACGATCAGGAGAGTTTGCTCCCGAACTGCTAGGGCTCGCCGTGTAGACACAGTTTTCCATAGCAAACAGAGCCTCTCTGCCATCAAGGTCCTTGCCAATGGTGATCTCCTGCTTAATCGGATAATTGAGTCCGAGAAACAGAGAGTGTGAACCAAGGCTGTTTACCTGCCTCCAACTCAAAAATCCCGAAGGCCCCAACAAGCTGGTATCCTGCTCATAGACGTAACAGCCACTGTCTGGATACTTTTCCCACGTATTTCACGGTGCTTGCATACAGTGCTTTTTTTGCAATATAACTTTTCCGGCTCATGCGTCCGAATGATCATCAGTCTTTTGTCGTCGTCTGATCGAGCGAGGAACCAGTTGTGCTTCCCTCTTTTGGCAAAGGTGGTGTGATTACAAAGGGCAATAACTGTAGGGACACTACATCATATAAAAAAGGACGGGAATTGTTAATGTAAGATCAGCATTGTTCAGAGTATGAGTAGGAAAATGCAAGAAACAACATTGATATGTCCCTGTTGGAACTGGGAGGAAAATACAGGGAAATGTATACTGGGTTCAAAAATATAGAAGTGCCATGTATGGTTATACTCATGTTATCTCACAATCATTCTTCACAGGAAACTACCATGTCATGCATGTTATGTAATCATGTTCTGTCCTCACAAACAAATTCTTCAAGGAAACTAACAGACCATGCATTGTTACATACTCATGTTCCATGGGCAATTTTTTTGTGAGCATATTATTCTAGCCATTGATTGCTGAAGGGCGAACATAGGTATGTATACATGGTAAGCATTACAGGATTTCACTACTTCCAAATATAGAGTTCTCCATATGCACATTTACTTCCCTAATGTATGGTTAGATGAAACCTACAGTGTGATGCTTGTTTCTACATTAACATCAGATGGAAAATACTTACACGTGCCGTCCCAGCAATACATGGTGCCATCTGCTTGTCGATCGCGCAGATGATGCCATTGTGTTCAATGGCATCACAGAAGTGTGTATCAGCTTTGACGATGATCCACTGCGAGCTGAGTTGTCTCCAGCTAAAGAAGGCACCGGCGGAAAGATAGATGAGTCCCTTGTCGAACAAGGCAATTAGCTTGAAGTTTGCGTAATCCGCATGTCGTGTGGGCACCTGGCATATTACAGTCTTCTGCAAAACAAGGTGCGTCCAACTGACGATGTAATCTAGATGACTAGGGCCACGACGGTAAAACTCTATATCATCCAAGGGAGGAAGGATAATCTCACGGGAGGTTTGGAAGTTCACGAGCACCAACTTTTTCCTGTCTTCTCTGACGGCAGCCATCTAGTGGGAGTTCTTGCCAACCTAGTACATACCTGCAAGAAGTTTCGGGCGATGGTGATTGGATCAAAGTCAAGCAAAATGATGTACGGCGACCTACTACATACCTGGAAAGAAGTTTCGGCTAATGGAGGTCGGATTGAAGTCGAGGGGCATCATGTACGCCTCCGTATCATGGTGCGCAAATCTCGCAAGACCAGATAGCAGCAACCATGGTGTCTTGAAAAGCTTAGGCCTCGCTTCGACGATGGCCGTGTGCATGCCCCTCGAGCATGCAGCCAGCTGCAGGGCGCTCAACATATCCATACACGATCAATAGAGGCCGATGATGTCACTGGGGAGATTGCTCCAGTCACGGCTCATATGGATGCTGCGTGGTTCACATTCGGCCATGGTGGAGTTTGGAAGGTGGGATTTTGGGGGGCTTGATTTACGGGGGAAAAGGCTCTCGGTGCTGGAGCAACTAGTGAGGGAATAGTGGTACTGGGGGAGGCGAGCAAGGCGAGGGTACACGGGGGCACAATGAGATGATGAGAGTGACCTCAAGATCTCTAGCGAGATGGAGATGGAGATGGAGTGGTGTTAGGGGAGAGGGAGACGAGGCGAGGCATTCTATACAACGGCGGTGATAGTGACTGCACAATGCACAAGGTGAGGCTGACTTTGGTAACCCGGACACGCCGCCTGGACTGGTGTCACCTCAGGCGCAGGGTCTTGTCACTTCACTGTGAGGACCAGATGAATAATAGTATTTTGACCATCAAGTGTTCCACAGTTGTACTACTACTACTACTAGTAGGAGTAGTAGGAACATGAGTCGTACTCCCGTGCTAGCATGCCTCTGGGTTCACTTCATCCTCCAGGTATCATCCATATTGCGAGCAGAACCAAATTCTCGTGCATGCGGAAGCGCGAAGAAGGACTTTTATCCGTTTGCATAGGTCCCACCTGTCAGGGGGTGTGCAGAAATAAAAAGGAATCACAAAATGTCTCGCCACGATGATTCGAAAGAGTGGCCTCAACTAGCCAGTGGAACATGTAGCGCTAGAAGGATGGGCACGTATAGGGACATGCCCCACTCCTTAGTCTACCCACGTAGCCTTTTCGTTTAGTCTACCTAGCCATCTAATCAAGTACCTGCAGGCCACTTCTCCCATTTACTTCTCCATCAGGAACCGATTTTCCTCGGCTTCTTCACTACTCATTGATCTTCATTTGCATCCAAACCACACTGCATTCACATTGTTTTAACCTCTTCACATCCTCCTAGAGTAATTCTGAAGCCCCTATAAATAATCATCTTCTTCAGTTAGACTAGACATCTAATCCTAATTCTCCAAACCATAGCCCTCCGGTCCAGCGGTTCCAAATGGCGAAAGAGATCGAGATGTAGGTTTTTAGCGTTCAACATGTCCTCGTCGAAGGCTCGTTGAGCATAGTTGCCACAGTCACCGACCACCCAAGGGTTGTTCGGAAGTGGATCAACAATGTATCCAACTCCCTCCCAAAGGTGGAGATGAAGGTCATCGGTCTCGACGCAGAGTACACGGAGCGTGCCACTGGGAAGATCCAATGCGGCGCCGCCCTTCAGCTGTGCCTCAAAGATGATGTTTTGGAGTACCACATAATACATGCACCCTCCATACCAGGTGAGCTTCATGATTTCTTGTCTCGGGAGGATATATACTTCTGTGGGGTAGCCATTGCAGGAGACAAACAGAAGTTGGAGTCGTACAACCTTGATTTGAAAAGCATCGTAGACGTACAAACCAAAATAAAAATTCCTGTAGAAGATTGTGATAAACCAACACCATCCCTATTCGACGTAGCAAATTTTTTTGCTCGAAACAAATCTACAGAAGGGTGATGAGACGCTGGCATTAAGGTCGTATGGATGGGAGAATTATCCCTTGACTTATGAGCGGATAAAATATGTTGCCCTCGATGCTCGTGTGAGTTTTGAGATAGCTGCAAGGTCTAGAGAGCTTATTGCGAAGCCGTCTGCCACAAAAAATGAGAAGAAGAAGAAGAAGATGCTGCACCAGCAGCAGGGCATTATGGATGGATGAACTGTTTCCTCTCTTGTAAGAAAAAATATTCCCTCTCTGTGTATATTGATATAGATGGACTATTTCGATGTGCGCATGTCTTTGGAACAAGTAGTATTGTGGGTCCGCTTGACTACAAGGAACTATTTATCCGCCTAGCTTTCTCTACTACTCCTTCCAGTGATCGGTATGCAATGCATGTGTCCATAGACATGATAGCTTGTCCATGGAAGTTCAACTACAGCGACCATCATGTTTCATCCACTGCCACTCGCGATTCCCACGACGCCGCTCCAACCCATGTCACCACGTCCCCAGACGTGCACCTCACCCCTCTCGGCCGCACCGCCCCTCTGCCTTTGTGTGCATGACATGTGGGCCAACTGAAATGCGACGAGCATCAAGTTTCTAACACAGCCACACACGATTCCCATGACGTCGTTCGAACCCATGACACCACAGGTCCCCCGACATGTGGCTCACCCCTCTCGGCCCCACCGCCCCTCTTGTGGACCAGCCACCTATCGGGTCCACATGTTATTGAATCAAAGGCAGGTGTCATAAGGCGCTGAAGCTCAGACTCGAGGGCCCCGAGATGTAAATGTAACTCCTGTGCCAGGCCTTGTAGTGCTACCGTTCCATGAACTCATGCCAAACTCGAGATTTGTTTCTTTACTATAAATGCACGAAATGATTTAATGGACATTGCAATCTGAACATGTGATGGGGAGCTCTAAATTTGAATTTGAAACTTATAAAATGAAAAAATGCAAAACAAATAAACTGGGAGAGAGGGAGTATACCGTAGGATGTGTCCCATATGAAACAAGCCCCCTCGTTTTTCACCGCGAAGATGCGGTTAGAAAGGAGCACGGCGTGTTTGTACTCATATGGCAACTAATCGGCCGCAAACAACACCGTCCACCTTTGACCACCATGTGCAAGGTTCATGCTATCTTCTTCAATCTCACCGTGGTTCCATCGTACCAATTCAGGCGGTGGCCCGTTGCATGGCTGATCCCAATGTTGGACGAAGGTTCTACGGGAATGGTGTCACCGTTGTAAATGTCGTGCAAATTGATGTTGGTACCCTCCCGTACATATGCAAGCCAATCTCCACTTGCACCGAGCCTAACCTATGAAACAGTGGGCAGGGGGAGAATTAGTAAATGGACATGGAAGTAGTCTTTAGAATGCATTTACTACATGATCAAACTCATCTTACCTGCTCATCGGACAAAATCCGAGTGCCCCGCAATGTCGGCTTCTCAAGGGGCGTCAACTTGCAACTACGGCCACGCCACGCTGGAGAGACCCCCAAGGAAACATCCTCGTGCGTTGCATGGAACATCAAGATGCATTTGTATGAGTAGTTTATCTTGTGAGAGAAAAGGATGAACGAGGGAAGACCTTATTTGCAAATGTGGAGAGAGGTGTAGGTTTCTTTTTGCAAAATTGCCACAGTTTTCTTCCTAACTGCCAGATATAAATCGAACGACCTATATTGTAGGATGGCAGGCACACCATCATCACCAACTCTATTTTTTATAAGAGTAGAGACTAGAAAGATGCCCATGCATTGCAGGGAACATCAAGATCTTGTGGGAGAAAATGATGGAGGGAAGGCCTTATCTACCAATGTGGAGAGGAGGGCGGGTAAATTGTCATAGTTTCCTTCCTATCCATTAGACATAGATCGGACGGCCTATATTGCAGGATGGCAGGCACACCATCATCACCAACTCTGCTTTTTATAAGAGTAGAGAGGCCTATATTGCAGGATGGCAGGCACACCATCATCACCAACTCTGCTTTTTATAAGAGTAGAGATCGGCCATCCGATTTATATCCGACGGATAGGAAGGAAACTATGGCAGTTTTGCAAAAAAATACCCACACCCCTCTACTAGCAAGATGCCCGTGCGTTGCACAGAACATCAAGATGCATTTGTATGAGTAGTTTATCTTGTGGGAGAAAAGGATGAACGAGGGAAGGCCTTATTTGCAAATGTGGAGAGGGGTGTGGGTATCTTTTTGCAAAATTGCCATAGTTTCCTTCCTATCCTTCAGATATAAATCGGACGGCCTATACTGCAGGATGGCTGGCACACCATCATCAACAACTCTGTTTTTTTATAAGAGTAGAGTAGGGATAGAGATAGAGACTACCACTACCAATGTGCTGGCCCGTGCGTTGCAATGGATACAAAGTAGTAGAATAATACTTGTTCACGGGCTTGAAATACAAACACTCTAGTTTTGATATACATATATCAGTAAAAGTATATCATGCTTCACTCAAAATATATTCCTCGGGCTGTTTTGATGAGGTGAGGGACGGGTGTGGCTGGTTTGAAGATAACATGTTTTAAAAAAATTGGAGCTGTTCTTTTTTACATTTTGTAGTGTGGCACAGCATCCGGTGCACCTAAGCGTGTGAAAAAAAATTGAGTTTGGGTCGGTGCACACCCTGCGGCAAGATGCCCGTGTGGGCTTCTTCTATAACTAGCAAGATGCCCGTGCATTGCAGGGAACATCAAGATGCATTTTTTACAAAACACCTATTGTGATTGACCCTTGCAGGAGTAATCTCATGTGTAAAAACTAATGATATCTCGAGAATTTTATCGGAAAAATGGTATCTTTGGAACAAGTTTTCTCTACTACTGCTCCTTGTAGTGAGCGGTATGCAATGCATGTGTCAGAAGACGTGACAGCTTCTCCATGGAAGTTGAACCACGTCGACCATCACGTTTCTTGTTTCTACCACTACCACACCCACACGCGATTCCCACGACGTCGTTCCAACCCATGGCACGACGTCCCCCGACATGCGCCTCATCCCTCTCAGCCCCACCGCTCCTCTGCCTTTGTGTGCATGACATGCGGTCCAACTGAACTGCATCGACCATCAACTTTCTATCACAGCCACACCCGATTGGACGCGGTTTGCCTGCTCCGCTCCTGTGCTCCGATCTGTACTCCCGCACCATCGATTTTTCATCCAGCGGCTGTGACACATTTCGTCCCGGGAATCAATCCTCAGCTGGAGTACTTCTCTACTATAGGTAGTACCCGCTAGTGTGGCCATCTACGCCTCGAGGCTCAGCTGTGGCACCCTCGCCACGACCACGCCACCACCGGCCGGTTCATATCGAACGAGTGAGTTGCAAACCACGCCACCACCATGAGAATGACATGTGGGCCAGCCGCATTTAAGGTCCGCATGTCATTGACTCATAGGCCGGTGCACTAAGCCACTGAAGCTCGGTCTCGTGGGCCCTGAGAGGGAAATGTAACTCCTGCGGCAGGCCTTGTGGTGCTCCCACAGTACGATCTTGTGCCAAACCCAGAATTTGTTTCTTACTACTACCAACTAGTAAGGTACACATGCATTGCGGTAACCAAATCTCCACTCTCTACTCTTATAAAAAACAGAGTTGGTGATGATGGTGTGCCTGCCATCCTGCAATATAGGCCATCCGATTTATATCTGACGGATAGGAAGGAAACTATGGCAATTTTGCAAAAAGATACCACACCCCTCTCCACATTTGCAAATAAGGCCTACTCTTGTTCATCCTTTTGTCCCACAACATAAACTACTCATACAAATGCATCTTGATTTTCCGTGCAATGCATGGGCATCTTGCTAGTTATGAATAAATAAGAGAAAGTACAATAGAGCTGAGTCAGCTGGCTATAAGAAATAAACTAGTATATTCTTGCTTAGTTGGAGGAAAGAAAAGAGGAGAGAGAAGGTAAGCGGGCTCTTGGTGAAGAGACAACTATAGCACATGCTCCTAGGCACTTTGTGAGAGTGAAAGGTGGGCCATATAATAAAAAAGCAGTACACTCTTCTAATCAACTACTGTACATATTGGCTATAAGATGGGCTATATATGACATAGCAATGGCTTATAGCCAGTAGTTGGCTATACTATTAACCATGCTCTAACACTCTATCAATGAGCCCCATTAGACACCAAATTTCTTGGCTTCCATGCTACAGCTAGATCTTCCCCTCGTTTCTGTTTTCCAACCCGGCGGCGGGCGGGGTGCGGTTTGCCAATAGTCGGTTTACTCAACAGTGGTCCCACATGAAAGTCAAAATGCTAGGCAACACGCCTTCCCTAGCTATGTGGTGTGCTGGACGGGCCGTGGAGTACTCCTGATTCCCGGGTGTGTGGGGGTGCGACATAAGCGCGGCAGGCGTTTTCCTTTTACTGGAAATGTGCCCGTGCGTTGCGACGGATCCAAAGTAGTAGAATAGTAGTACTTGTTCACAAGCTTGAAAGAAATCACTCTTGTTTTGATATACTCCTAATATATTACTTTTCACTCAAAATATATTTCTCAGGCTGTTTCGATGAGGTGAGGGAGGGATGTGGTTGTTTTGAAGATAATAAGGGGTTTTCTGCAAATTGGAGCAGAGAAGTGGGCTACTGTTGCAAAAATGCCACAACTTACCTCAGCCGTTAGATGCAGATCTAATGGTCAGAAACGACGGATGGCAGACACACCACCATCACCAACTGAGTCTTTTATAGGAGTAGGAGTAGAGAAAAATGTATAAATTGTAACATTTGGTTCTACTCCTTGGCACGATCGGTAGATAGAAATAATGATTGGAAACGCTAGGGCGGGGCTATTTCCGCCAGATAAGCAGGGTATGTAGTAGCTAGGTTGGCGCATCGTCGGTTTGGTCACATGCGGTCCGACATGTTCTAGTGTTTCTAGCAAGATGCCCATGCGTTGCACGAAGTTGCTGGAAAAGGTAAGCACCACTTATAAATTGAAGGATGGCATACTAGTTACAGTGATGCATATAGTCAAGCAAAGGGATCGCATATGTCAGTATTGACTGGACTGATAATGCAACAGCACAATAAGAATTAAAGCCACGATGATGCAATCACAGTGGTGGTTACATGAGGCAAGAAGAAAGATGCATCCATCAACGTACGACCTCCTCCTCCTCAACTTAGAGCGCCGGGTCACCGACCAGAGGCTAATGAGCGGCGGCTTTTGTGGCGAGGTCAAGGTGCTTCTCAGCAAAGGCACCCAAGGCTTCCAGTCGGTCAAGGAAGGCCAACGTCGTAGCATCCTCAATTGCATTGTAGATACCTATGTACATGATTTGCTCGTACATGTGGATGTGTAGGTCGATGAATTCTTATAGGGCGAGGCGCCTCGCGGCGAGCGCGACCTCCAGGTGGACATTCTTCATGGCGTCGGCGGGCGGTCCAGGGCCACCAGTGCTTGAAAGAGGTTCCAGCCATGGAGGCCGATTAAGGTGGCAGGCAATGAGGAGCCCGGGTGCGGGCTGGAGGAGTACACCGATGTCGTTCGCGAGCTTCTTGAGGACGGTGAACTTGTTGATGGTGGCAACGATCATCTGGTCCAACTGAGAGTCGTAGTTGGCATCGACGGCGGTCGTCCACCAGCCGGTCACGAACACCGTCTGGAGACGATCCTCGGCGCCATTCCGCAGGCCAGCGTTGTGGACCATCTGGCACAGCCGCTGGCCGCTCGCGCGCATCACCACCATGGGTCTGGAGTGAGCACTTTGCGCTTAGTGTAGGTGTTTAGGCAAATGCTTAGGTGCGTACTATGTGGTAGATGCATTGGAATGGAGGGGCACCTTTATATGAGTGCAAACTGCATTGCATTCACATCGTGCAACCTCTTTTCCCGGTCCTCCTCCCATTACTTACCTCATGCATTCACGATGCTGATTGAAGGAGGATGCATCATTGGCTGTTCAACATTTCGGGAACCGCTACCCCTCCCTTGTCTGCATTAAAGCCGTATCGAGAACTGTGCCGCTCGCTGTCAAATCGAATAGTATACGCCACCCGCTGCACGCCCAGCTGAACACACCTCCTCGCCTCCATCAAAACCCTACGTTAAACCCGCATGCAAACCGTGAAACCTACTCCGGCCACATGTCCGTTCATGAGCAGGCCGGAATTAAACACAACACCGACCAAGCTCCTCCCGTACGCCCTCAGTTTAAATGAGGCCTGACGCTGGCCAAGCTCCTACCGTCCACTCTCTATTTAAATGAGGCCAGACAGACAGCGGGCAAGAATCGAACTCCTCCGCCGCTCCCCCATCTCCTCCTTCAACATTTTCTCCACTTTTCCAATGGCTTCTGAGGATCTGTTCTCCGGCATACTACCCGGCTGGGTGGCCCGCTGAGCCCTCCGGATATGGGCGAGGCTTCTTGGTGCTTCACCAACCTCGCTTGGCCCGACAGAGCCAGTTGCCACCCCAATCCGGCGCATCGTTCAGCAACTCGCCGCTCTAGTTTAGCTCGATGAGGAGTGGCGAGTTGCTGCACGCCGGCACGGTGGTGAGCACACCGGTACGGGCGTCGTCGCTGCCGCGTCGTATCGCACTACCAGTGTCTGCGGTGGCCGCGCCTCCCGTGTCTGTGGGCGTGCTTCCCGTGCCTACGGCCGTGCCTCCCGTGCCTATGGCAACACCATGCAGGCAGAGACAGAAGTCGGGTGCGTGGAGAGCGACGAGTCGGTGGCCAGCTTCTCCGTGTCCGCCACCATCATGAAGGAGAAGTAGAACACGGGAGGCCACCACCACTTGCGTCCCATGAAGGCCACCGCCGAGGTGACGACTGCGCATTCAGGTGGTTTCTTTGCTGCTTCGTCTATTCCGAGGACCTTCGTCGACCCCACAAGTGTCTGCCAGACATGAGGAAGACAAAGGGATCCGCGAGTGGCCATTTAGATTAGGTACTCCCTCTCCGGCTGGCGGGAAATATTTTTTGTAATAATGGATAAATTGGATGTATCTATAACTAAAATAAGTCCAGACACATCCATGTCTAGGACAAGTATTTCTGGACAAAGGGAGTATTAATTATACCAAGAGAGCCGGATTAGCACCGCTTAGTTCATGTAAATGTAATGAAATCCATCATGTTTATGTGAAGATCCAACTTTTATACGAAATCCTTCATGCTTATATGAAAATAGTCCATGTTTGCAATCAGGTGTTGGGGATACAGGGGAAGCATAATATCTCACCCAAACTAACAATCCCTACATCCAGCTGTATCCATCCTTCAACACATAACCAAGAAACCTTCGGAAATCATGTACCTCAACCTTCGAAAATCATTTGTTATACGAGTTCTGGCAATACTCCCAAATTCCCGCCCCAGTACTGGGTGGCATCGAGGTTATCTCACCAACAGCTGCATAAAAGAGAATTTCGATGTCGGCGAAACTCAGGTATTCCAGAACTGCAACGATAAAATTGCGACGACAATACCTCGGAGCTCAACTCCCCCGGACACTGCCACAACCCCTAAATGTCAGGAGGCACCAAGAACAATGTTCTCGTCACAAGACTATCGGAACGACTCCAAGATACCCGCGTGATCCTAATTTTTTTTGTGAAATTTGAGGAGAGAAAAGTCAAAACTTCAACGTTAGGAGGCCTCACCAGAGAGACAAAAGGACCGATGAGAAAAAAGAATCCTACTCTCCGATATATATAATCCTAAGACTCAAAACATTTTGTTCTAGACTCGATAACGTCAGCGATTCGATCAAGCAGGGGGCTCCTAAGTCGGGGATAGCTTTGATTACCAACTTGTAACACCCACAATGCGGTTATATCTCCCACATGTCGGGGCACGACTTAGAGGCATAGCCACATGGTAGTTTAGTCGCAAGTGGGGTAATCTTCACACAATCCCATGTACTGAATAAGAAAGGGATAACGAGTTGGCTTATAATCGCCACTTCACACAAATAACAAGTTAAACATACATCATCATCCAGAGTACAATCAAGGTCCGACTACAGAACCGAAATAAAGGAAGACAACCCCAAATGCTAGATCCCTGATCGTCCCAACTAGGCTCCACTACTGATCAACCGGAAAAGACAGAAAACAATGATCAACATCTTCATCAAGCTCCCACTTGAGCTCGGTTGCCTCACCTACACTTGTATCATCGGCACCTGCAACTATTTGGAACTATCTGTGAGCCATGAGGACTCAGCAATCTCACACCCGCGAGATCAAGACTATTTAAGCTTATGGGTAGGATAGGGTAATGAGGTGGAGCTGCAGCAAGCGCTAAGCAAATATGGTGGCTAACATACGCAAATTAGCGCGAGAAGAGAAGCAGCGCAATGGTCGTGAAGCTATAAGTGATCAAGAAGTGATCCTGCAACTACTTACGCACAACCATAACACAAGAACCGTGTTCACTTCTCGGACTCCGCTGAAAAGAGACCATCACGGCTACACACGCGGTTGATGCATTTTAATTAAGTCAAGTGTCAAGTTCTCTACATCAGGATATTAACAAATTCCCATCTGCTACATAATCGCGGGCACGGCTCTCAAAAGTTTATACCCTGTAGGGGTGTCCCAACCTAGCCCATCACAAGCTCTCACGGTCAACGAAGGATAATCCTTCTCCTGGGAAGACCCGATCAGTCTCAGAATCCTGGTTACAAGAAATTTCAACAATGGTAAAACAAGACCAGCAAAGCCGCCCGATGTGCCGACAATCCCGATAGTTACTGCACATATCTCATTCTCAGGGCAACACCGGATGAGCAATCCATACAACTAAAACCAGCCCTCAAGTTTCCCTGATGTGGCGCTGCAAGGGGCTCTAGTTTGGACCAACACTTAGAGAAGCACTGGCCCGGGGGGCAGGGGGTTAAGATAAAGATGACCCTCGGGTTAATTACTCCCAAGGGAAAGATATAGGTTGTTAGGCAAATGTAAAACCAAGGTTGGGCCTTGCTATAAGAGTTTTATTCAAAGTGAACTGTCAAGGGGTTCCCATAACACCCAACCGCGCAAGGAACACAAAATCAAGGAACATAACACCGGTATGACGGAAACTAGGGTGGCAAGAGTGGAACAAAACACCAAGCATAAGGCCAAGCCTTCCACCCTTTACCAAGTATATAGATGCATTAATTAAAATAAGAGGTATTGTGATATCCAAACAAATCCATGTTCCAACATGGAACAAACTTCAACTTCACCTGCAACTAACAACGCTATAAGAGGGGCTGAGCAAAAGCAGTAACTTAGCCAAACAACGGTTTGCCAGGAAGGTGGGTTAGAGGCTTGACATGGCAATATGGGAGGCATGATAAACAAGTGGTAGGTAGCGTGACATAGCGATGGACCAAACAACTAGCAAGCAAAGATAGAAGTGATTTCGAGGGTATGGTCATCTTGCGTGAGATCCCGCAAGGAAGAAGAACGAGTCCAAGAAGTAGATGACCCAACGTAGTCGAACGAATCCTCACAACTTCGGAACGAAACCAAAGCTAACGAGAGAAGCAACCCAGAAAGAAGCAAGCAACATAGTAAACAACCATCACATAAACATGGCATGATGCACAATCAAGTATGATGCATGTCCGGTTTAAATATGCATGGCATGACAAAGTGCACAAACAACACTACAAGTTAAGCGGAGCTCAATATGCAACGAGTTGCGTATTGATGAAACACCACATTCAAACATTTAGTTCACTCTCATTTATGTACCCAACAATGTTAAATGTTATTAAACATGGCAAGGGGTGAAGTATAATAAAACTATCAATCTAGGCAAGTATAATGAGGCCGGAAATAACAAACAACAAGTCCGGAAAATCCCCATGTGCATATTTCGAATTTGGTACTGTTCTGCCCTAAACCATATTTTAGAGTTGTTAAACATGCAAAGTAAGTACACCATGTTAAACTAGGCATTTTTCTACCCCATTTACATATAAATTTTATTAAATTTGGAGCTACGGTTATTAAGTTATGAAATAAATCATTTTAACATGGCATATGACCAAATTCAATCAAACAACATTTTAAACATGCATGAAAGTTGGATATTATGAAACTAGACAAGATTCTAAGCATTTTACATATATAAATCATTTTAATACGATGCACGATTGATGAGTTATGAAATGCATGAACAAGGAGGACTTTATTGTAAAACTGCACTCTTTGGAAAAAATGACAAAATTGCCAGAGGAAAAAAAACAGGCACTGGGCCTAAACTGCTAGGTGCTGGGCTGAGCTTCTCTCACCATGGGCCAAGCCCAGTCGGAGGGGAAACAGGCCGGTTGCTGGGCCTTGGACGCCGAGCGGGGCCCACCAGGGCGATGTGGCGGCCTGGACGTCGTCCTCGTCTCGCGCTCGCACAAGCAGAGGGCCGGCGGCGTGGCTTGCAGCGGTGGAACTCCGGTGAGGGTGCTCGAGGGACAGCGGGGTGACCGGAAATGGGCGGATCCGGCCCGGGTGACTCGTTCCCGGCGTCGGCGGGGATCACCGGTGACGGGCTGCGGCTGCTCCCTGTGAAGGAAGAGGCCGACGGGGCGGTTAGCGAGGGGAGAGAGAGAGAGCAAGAGAGAAGGAGGCGAGGGCGGCTCTGGCCTTCTGGCATCGGGCGCCGGCGTGCGTATCCGCTTGCCGGCGGTGGGCGGAGGTGACGTACGGCGGCGGGGACGCGGGTTGCTCGGGGACGGGAGGAGGTCCTGCGAGAACGACAGGGAGCTCGGGCCTAGATGGGCTTCCCAGGGCCCAATCTGGGTCCTGGCGGGCCGCGCGGCAGCGCACGGGCGTGGGGAGGTGCATGGGACAGGTGGCGCAGCGCGATAGGCCAAGGGTGGCGGCGCTGGTGGTGGCTGGCAGCGGCTGGCGAACGGCGGCATGCCAAGTGACGGATCTGCAGCGGCTGGGCGCGGAAAACAAGTCCAGTGGCACTGATTTTGAGGGGGATGCCGCGGCGGAGGGTAGGGGAAGGCTAGGGGTACCCAAAATGGCATGGAGGGGGTCTATATAAGGCAAGGGGGCTAGGGTTAGGGTTTTTTTTGGAGCGTTTTGGAGCACCCGATCGTGATCCGACGGTTCCGATCGAGAGGAGGGGGTTAGCTGGGTTAGGAGGGCTGTGGAGAGTGGGTTGGGCTGAGAGGAGAGAGACAGAAATGCAGCTCGGCAAGGTTTCCGGAGACCGAAAACGTCCGACGATATACCGGCTATACTGCCGCTATAGTTATCCGTTGGAGCCTCAAACAGACTCCGAATGCGACGAAACTTGACAGACGGTCTATCTACACTACAATAAGACCGCACGCCAACTTTCATCCCATTCCGAGAACATTTTCCAGCCACTTATAAAATAATATTTTAGAGGTGCCGCAGGCGCGTGCGAGTGTAACTGGGCTCAGAACGGACAACAGAGAGAACTGGGGGAACCCAGACGGATGCAAGTTTTGAAAACATGATGATGCAATGCACATGATGACATGTCAAGATGCAACACACAAGCGAAAGACAAGGCAAAAACAGCGAAAAACTGGAAGACACCTGGCGCAATGGTCTCAGGGCATTACATGTGGTTGGTTTAAGATACTAAGGGGTTTCTGTAAATTGGAGTAGAGAAGTGGGGTCTTGTTGGAAAAATGCCACGACTTACATCATAGTCATTAGACGCAGATACGATGGTCAAAAATGACAGATGGCAGACACACCATCATCACCAACTGAGTCTTTTATAGGAGTAGAGATAAAAAGCATATTTGGTGATGATGGTGTGCCTGCCATCCTGCAATATAGGCCGTCCGATTTATATCTGACGGGTAGGAAGGAAACTATGACAATTTTGCAAAAAGATACCCACACCCCTCTCCACATTTGAAAATAAGGCCTTCCCTCGTTCATCCTTTTCTCTCACAAGATAAACTACTCATATAAATGCATCTTGATGTTCCGTGCAACGCATGGGAATCTAGCTAGTTTCTTTTAAAATAGTTACTGCGATAATTGGGTTGAAGTGATATATTTTATGTCTACCCTGAATGATTTCAGATTCACTAGTAGTAACAAAGAAAAGGTTGTCTTGTTAATTAACAAAAAATAGGGTGAAAACTATCACATGAGGCCGGTAAAAACAAGGCACACTGGGATCAACGTCATCGTCACTACAGCTATACGCGCGAGAAGTCTACATATCGAGGGGGCTACGGAGAAAAAGACGTATCGAATGTGTCTGAGTGAGGCACATAGACACAATGTTTGAGAGAGAAACTAATTGACAGATTAAGATCAGAACGAATTGTCACCCTTCTGCTGTCATTGTTGGGGTTGGGGTGGGAAGGGGGAGGGAGAGAAAGATGTATCGAGAGTGTGCGCGGTAGGCACAGAGGCACAACTAGCGAATGTGTTTGTATGTGTGTGTGTTTCAAAGAGGAGTAGATAGATTACTATCAAGATCGAGGTGCCACCCTACTCTTCGGTGTCGGGTAGTGTTTTTGTGTGTGTTTGAGAGAGAATCCAATCGATAGATTAGTATCAAGGTCGAGGTGTCATCCTACTCCTTCGGTGTCAGGAAGTGTGTGTGTGTGGGTGGGTTTGGGGGGGGGGGGCAGTGACACTTACATATCTCTACTCCTATAAAAAACAGAGTTGGTGATGATGGTGTTCCTACCATCCTGCAATATAGGCCATCCAATTTATATTTGACGGATAGGAAGGAAACTATGGAAATTTTGCAAAAAGATACCCACACCCCTCTCCACATTTGCAAATAAGGCATTCCCTCGTTCATCCTTTTCTCGCACAAGATAAACTACTCATACAAATGCATCTTGATGTTCCGTGCAACGCATGGGCATCTTGCTAGTAGGGAGAAGGAGTTTGTGTGACACATATCTATATTAAGGGATGGGTAGATAACCTATGTGCGAGGCATACTTAAAGCTTCACTGAGATAAACAAATGGTGTGCATGCAAGTGCCGGAAAAATGATGCGATAAACAATGTCTACGTGCACGCGTGCGCATGTGTGTGTGTGTGTGTGTGAGAGAGAGAGAGAAATCTCAAAACAAAAGGTGCACTACTGGAATCCCATTGTATTTATTCATATGGTTCCAGAACTTGAGTTAACCTTAGGCATATGTGTGAGAGACATAATTATCCTTTGAGACATTAGTGGCTGTGGCTGGGCGGAATTAAAGGGGTGGGCGTGTTCGACGGAGACAGCATGTGTGTTTCTGTGTGAGAGACTTGTGGGACGGGGTAGAAAGACGAATTCTAACCTTCACAGAGGGAGTGAAATACACGAAGTGCGCGTGTGTGATTCCAATGCCCACGTGGAAATGAGATATGTATGCGTGTGAGAGAGATAGCACAATTCATTCACGTATCACTATCTAGCGATCGTGGACGTGCATTGCTTGAACATAAATCAATATCTACTTCGTATCATGGCCAAAGGTACAATATCGATTCAACGCTATAAACATTGGACACTCACATATCACATTTTTTCTATCTAAATAAACCTTTTCAATTGTGCATGCCAAAGTTACAATGATGTTTCTTCAAACAACCAATATAGCTATCATGTACATGCACCATTGTTACTCTTGCATTCAAATTCATTAGTCTTGGATGATTTAAGGTTATACTATGAAGTAGTATATGTAATATTCATATATGAATTCAATGGGTACGTAATTTATGAAATGGAGGCTATGTAATCATATGAGGTAACACTTTTAAGAAGCGGACTATAATATCCATTTCTTTTGTGGGACTACAATATCCATTTCTTTTCGTGCGCCTCTACACTAACATGTCAATGCATTATGTTTAAAGTAAATAACCAATGGCACTAAATTATCTATTTACATGAGAAATACATAGGCTGAGTGTTTGATCCCTTCTTTTCTGAATGCGCCTCTACACCCGTACGATTGGCCGCGCCCGTGTGAACGTCCAAGTTATCGACACATCATCTCGAGTTATTGTCTTTTTTCTCGGGTGGACTTCACACCAGTTATTAACTGCTGATGCGTGCCCCGTGTGCACAGTCTCACATGACCTTCCCGCTCGCACGGTCCAAAATTAGTTGCACCTGGATACGAACGATCCTGCGGGCGGCAAAATCTCCCGCCTCCTTCAAAAATTTCCACCACCTAGTCTTTAGCATGTGAAATTCCCCTTTTGTCCTTGGTGCACGGAGAACAACATTTACAATACCGCTGTCGGTGTCAAAACCGGCAGATCTCGGGTAGGGGGTCCCGAACTGTGCATCTAAGGATGGAAGGTAACAGAAGACAGAGACACAGTGTTTACCCAGGTTCGGGCCCTCTTGATGGAGGTAATACCCTACATCCTGCTTGATTGACTTTGATGAGTATAGGGGTTACAAGAGTTGATCTACCACGAGATCGTAATGGCTAAACCCTAGATGTCTAGCCTATATGATTATGATTGCCTCTATGGACTAAACCCTCCGGCTTATATAGACACCGGAGGGGACTAGGGTTGTACAAAGTTGGTTTACAGAGAAATGAATCTTCATATTCGCACACCAAGCTTGCCATCCACGCAAAGGAGAATCCCATCCAGACATGGGGAAAAGTCTTCCGTCTTGTATCTGCACGGCCCATCAGTCCGGCCCATGTCACATAGCCCGGACACCTGAGGACCCCCTAATCCAGGACTCCCTTAGTAGCCCCTGAACCAGGCTTCAATGTCGATGTGTCCGGCACGCATATTATCTTCGGCATTGCAAGGCAGGTTCCTCCTCTGAATACTTCAAAGTAGTTGATCAATGAGAACTATGCCCGGATCTGTTTAACAAGTTAACTCTCCAACCATAAAAGCATAATACTTAAAATAAGGTATATCCATCGAGAGCTTTTTCCGGTGAAACGTCATGCTTGACTCTGCTATTCTTTCGAACCGTTTTTGGGGCCTCCCACTTCGCATTTTAACACGCAACTCCTATCGGCACGTCTTGTCAAAACAGAGATCGTGCCCCCTTATTGCGGGATTCTCATCACTACGAGTTTTCGTAATCTAACCATGTTGTTTGCACGACCCCTTGGGAATAGGCGAGTTTTAAGGCTAAAAAAGGGGGGACGCTTGATATTCTAAGTCCATATAAGTGGATAGAGTCCAACTCTTCCGTCCCACGCCTCATTCTCTTTCTCTACTTCCCCATCCTCGAGCTCCAGCGCCCAAGTTCCAAGATTTTCTTCCCTCCGCAAGTCCTCCAACCATGGCCGGCTCTCAGGGCAATTGGGTGGCTTCCTCCGTCAAGGAGGAGAATATCAAGGAGCTGCGGGAGGCGCAGTATCTAACCGCGGAAATCAAGCACAGGCTTCCCGATCCGGCGCAGGTCATCCCCACTCCGGAGCCCGACGAGAGGGTGGTATTCATCCCCCACTTCCTCCGCGGACTCGGATTCACCCTCCACCCCTTTGTGAGGGGTCTCATGTTCTACTACGGGCTAGATTTTCATGATTTGGCCCCAAATTCGTTCCTGCATATCTCGGCGTTCATCGTCGTGTGCGAGGCCTTCCTCCGTGTCCCTCCACACTTTGGCTTATGGCTCAAGATTTGCAATGTGAAGCCGAAGGTGGTCGATGGGCAACATGCGGACTGCGATGGCGCTATGGTGAGCAAGCTCCCCAAAGTCAACTGGCCAAAGGGAGTCTTTGTGGACACCGTCAGGATAGGGCAACAGGAATGGTTCTATATCACAGAACCCCGCGGCTCCAAGTGGGCAGCCGCTCCAGCCTTTAGATCCGGACCCTGCTAAGGCTCACATCCTGGACCGACAAGGGTCCAGACTGGGCGTCACTCAATGAGGTGCTGCGGCTGCAGAAGCGCGTCAAAGGCATGACATCAAAGGACATTACCCTCGCTGATGTGATCCAAGTGATGTTGAATTGCCGAGCACTTCCCTGCCAGTGGCGATCCCTCAGGATGTGGGAGTTCAATCCGGAAGGGCCGCAGACCCTACAACGGTTCTACGACACAATGCATAAGGGGATCTGGATGCTGCTTTTCAAGAAGCAGAAGTAGTGGCCAAAGTCATCGGACGACACCGGCCTCGACTGCAATCATCCAGCCTATGAGGTAAGTTAAAAACCTTCGAACACCAATTGATGCGTCCATCTTAAGGAGAAGTATTGAATTGTTTATCTCCAACCAGGTCTGAACCAAAAAGGTGGAGCAGATCCGGTGTCCGACTTCACTCCCCGAAAACTAAGCCATTACTCTATTAATGAGGATGCTGGTCCCGATGCCATACCAGGCGCCGGTAAAGAAGGACAAGAAGAAGAATAAGAAGAAGAAGAAAGAGGAGGACACTACAGACACAATGTGTGGAGAAGTTGATGCCCAGTCCTCTAACGAGGGCAACGACGACGACGAGGAGGAGGAAGAAGAAGATCCTCCCCGGAAAGGCAAGAAAAGGGCGGCCTCCAAAGACCTGGAGGCCGAAGCCTCCAAGAGGGAAAAATTTACCCTCCCCGATGACTCAGAGTCAGACGCCGAGGCCATCCCGACACACCGTCGCCGGACCAATCCCCAAGACGACTCGTAAGTAATCCGAGATTTTTCCACATACATCCAATCTCTATGAACTATGATGATAACTCTAAGTTCCATTTTTTGTTAGTACGGCCCGCAGTCTTCCCCAGCAATCTTCATCCTCGGGGGATCTGCCGCTGGAGCAAATGGAGAGTGAATCGCCTCCCGTAGCTTCCACGCCGCCTAGGGCGGATGATGCCGAGGTGTCATCGCATAGGCCCTCCCTGCGCCTCGAAGAGATGCAGGGGGCGACTTGACAGCGCCGGAGGGCAACACCTCGGCCGCCGAAGGGCTGGGGGTACGACCCCCACGGAGACTGGTGATGGGGCCCCCGGTCAATCCAACCCACAGCCGCATACTACTCCGAAGACCGATACGGCTCCGGAGTCTAGAAAGCGACCCCTGAGGGAGTCCTGGATTAGGGGGTCTCCGGACAGCCGGACTATATCCTTTGGTCGGACTGTTGGACTATGAAGATACAAGTTTGAAGACTTCGTCCCGTGTCCGTATGGGACTCTACTTGGCGTGGAAGGCAAGCTAGGCAATACGGATATGTATATTTCCTCCTTTGTAACCGACCTTGTGTAACCCTAGCCCCCTCCGGTGTCTATATAAACCGAAGGGTTTTAGTCCGTAGGACAACATACAATCATACCATAGGCTAGCTTTTAGGGTTAAGCCTCTCCGATCTCGTGGTAGATCAACTCTTGTAATACTCATATTATCAAGAATAATCAAGCAGGACGTAGGGTTTTACCTCCATCAAGAGGGCCCGAACCTGGGTAAAACATTGTGTCCCCTGCGTCCTGTTACCATCCGCCTTAGACGCACAGTTCAGGACCCCCTACCCGAGATCCACCGGTTTTGACACCCATATTGGTGCTTTCATTGAGAGTTCCTCTGTGTCGTCGCCGTTAGGCTTGATGGCTCCTTCGATCATTGATAGCGATGCAGTCCAGGGTGAGACTTTTCTCCCTGGACAGATCTTTGTGTTCAGCGGCTTCGCACTACGGGCCAACTCGCTTGGCCATCTGGAGCAGATCGAGATCTACGCCCTTGGCCACCAGGTCAGGTTTGGAGGCTTAAACTACACGGCTAATATTCGTGGAGACTTGATCTTCGACGGATTCATGCCCCTACCTGGTGCGCAACACGGTCACGATGAGCATTGTCGGTGTCGAAACCGCCGGATCTCAGGTAGGGGGTCTCGAACTATGCGTCTAGGCCGGATGGTAACAGGAGGCAGGGGACATAATGTTTTACCCAGGTTCGGGCCCTCTTGATGGAGGTAAAACCCTACGTCCTGCTTGATTAATATTGATGATATGGGTAGTACAAGAGTAGATCTACCATGAGATCGGAGAGGCTAAACCCTAGAAGCTAGCCTATGGTATGATTGTATGTTGTAGTTGTTGTTTTTCCTATGGACTAAAACCCTCCGGTTTATATAGACACCAGAGAGGGCTAGGGTTACACAAAGTCGGTTACAATGGGAGGAGATCTACATATCCATATTTCCAAGCGTGCCTTCCACGCCAAGGAAAGTCCCATCCGGACACGGGACGAAGTCTTCAATCTTATATCTTCATAGTTCGAGAGTCCGGCCAAAGGTTATAGTCCGGCTATCTGGACACCCCCTAATCTAGGACTCCCTCAGTAGCCCCTGAACCAGGCTTCAATGACGACGAGTCCGGCGTGTAGATTGTCTTCGGCATTGCAAGCCGGGTTCCTCCTCCGAATACTTCATAGAAGATTTTGAACACAAGGATAGTGTCCGGAACTGCAAAATAAGTTCCACATACAGCCGTAGAGAGAATAATATTTACACAAATCTAATCCGCTGATGTATTCCGTAGCGTGTCATCACGCCACAGCCAAGCCTTTATTTGAACCATTTTTACTGTCCCACCTCAGCGCGTTTTGCGAGGCGGTTTCCTTGGCACGTCTTGTTGAAGCAGAGATCGTGTCCCCTTATCGCGGGATTCTCATCAATACGGGTGTGGGTAACCCAACCGTGTCTAGGACTCCTAGATTATAGGCAAGTCCCAAACGGCTACGGAGAGGACGCTTGATATTCACCCTCTTTATAAAGGGACAAGGCTTTTACTTTTTCCCTCCCGTGCTCAATCGAATCCTTCCCCCGCCTCGAGTTCTAACACCCAAAGCCTAGGTTAGGTGCTTCGGACCTTCAATCATGTCCGGATCTAGCCTTCAAGGCTAGTGGACGCCCTCCTCCATCACGGATGAGGATATTAAGAAGTTGAGGGAGGCCAGATACCTGATCGCCGAGGTTTCGCATCGGCTTCCAGCCCAAGGGCAGGTCGTCCCCACTCTTGAACCCAACGAGAATGTCGTGTTCCTCTCCCACTTCCTCCAAGGCCTAGGCCTCACTCTGGATCCCTTCATCAGGGGTTTGATGTTCTATTACGGGCTAGATTTCCATGATCTAGCTCCGGACTCCTTTCTCCACATCTCGACATTTATTGTCGTGTGTGAGGCCTTCCTCCGCATTACCCCTCACTTCGGCCTATGGCTCAAGACCTTTGAAGTGAAGCCGAAGATGATCGAGGGGCAACATGCAGCGTGCGGAGGCGCGTCAATAAGCAAGATGGCAGGAGCTCCATGTCCGAAAGGTTCCTTTCCAAAGGAGTCCGGATTATAGCAATGGGAGTGGTTTTACATCACGGCTCCTAGAAGTGCCAAGTGGGCGGCTGCCCCCGCTTTCCGCTCAGGCCTCCCACCACAACTGATGTCATGGATTAGCAGAGGACTGAGCTAGGGTCCAGCCAAGGACGTGCCTATACTACAAAGCCGCATTCAAGATCTCTTCGAGGGAGATTTTAATTTCGTTGTGGTAGTGCAAGTTATGCTAGTTCGTCGAGTCCAGCCCTGCAAACGCCGGCCCCTCCGCATGTGGGAGTTCAACCTAGAAGGGTCGCGTACTATTCAGAATTTCCTCGGCCTGACGCACGAGGAGATGTACAAATCATTCTTCGGACCCCAAATAGAGTGTACGGATACTACCAAGGACATGGGCCTGAGCAGCAACCGTAGAGCCGACCAAGTAAGTAATCCTTTAGCCGAACGCACCTTCTCTTATTTACCACGACGTCATTCTGAGAAATCACTCTTTGACCAGGACTGGACAACAAAGGCAAAGATGATTCGGTGTTCGGCCCCCCTTCCTGAGGGTTTGTTAAATCCGGTACTGGAAAAGATGCTCGAGCTAGCACCTTGCCCGGAGACCTCAAAGGAAGACAAAGGGGGGAATAATGAGGGCGAAAGCGGGCCTCCATCGCTACCTATTCCGACCGAGGGAACGAGCGCCTCCGTGAGGGAGGATAAGCGAGGGGAGGAATCGAACATTCTCTCACCCCGGGGAAGGAAGAGGACTACCTCTGAAGGTCCGGAAACTAAGGTTTCCAAGTCGGAGAAGAAATCTCCACCAGAGGGTCCTGCCTTGGAGGGAGCTCTTGCCGCACAAAGTCCGCGCGGGGATCAGCCCTCCAACGAGCTATAAGTAATCAAAAAGTACTTTAATAGTGGAGATGTACTACCTTACCTCTGAGGAGAATAACCGAAGTATTTATTGCAGTTCGGATCTTAGCCCTTCTCAGCAGAGCTCGTCTTCAGGGGATCTTCTTCGGGAGATGATGGAGAGCGAAACGCCTCCCCTGGACTCCTCCGCTCAAGAAGTGGGCGACCTTGAAGTGTCATCACAGAGGGCCTCTCCGGATCCGGCCAGGCCAGAAGATAATCCTATAGTCACCCGAAGTTCCCAGCATCCGGCTCTCGAAGAGAGCAAACAGAAGAGTCCGGCACCGTCTGGTATGCGGTCGGACGTACTGAGAGAGCTGTTGGAGCGAGCGGCCATCTCAGAAGAACACCGTACATTGATGGGTACGGTGATGGAAAGGATCTCATCCGCCGAAAGCAGGTTGCATGATGCCTTATGAGTCTACTAACGGGCTGTGAGGTACGTAAAATGATATACATTTGTGATGGTACCGCACATTTTTAGGTGTGCCCTGTGTAGATAGTAGCCCCTGAGACTCTGGTTGTCGCCAAAAACGACGGCAAACAGAGGACCATAGTCCCAGGTAATAACCATACCGCTTTGATGTGCAGGTAGCGGGAGCTCCGGTGGCTAGCCAGACTCATGAATTTGCTGGACTGAAGCGGCAACTAGATGCGGCGGATGCCGACATCGATCTTGTTAACAAGAGGCTTGACGAGGCACAGGGTAAGTGTTATTTTTTGGTGAATGCCACATAGTAAGAGCAGCATGATGCCAGTATCTTTAATATGTTGTGACTGCAGATGGAGCTGCCACCGTGGAAACCTTGCGAGAGGAACTTGCCCGAGCCAAGGAACAAGCAAGGATTAGTAATGCGGCTACTTTGAAGGCGACCGAAGAGTTGAAAGCCGAGAAGGCCGCACATTGCGAGAGCAAAGAGAAGATGGCCAAGATGGCCATAGAATTAAAAGACACCGCCGACCGTTGCCGGTTCCTTGAAAAAGAAAACTGAGCGAAGGCAACGGACCTTGAAAAGGCCACGATGGCGGACAAAGACACCCTCTCTGCTATGAGGGCGAAGAAGGAGGAGCTGCGGGAAGCCGGGGATATTGCGGCTGGGAGGCCCTTCATGCTACGGAGGAAGTTCGGAGATCCACGGTATGCCCCTCTGGATCGGCTGTGGAGTTCGGCAGATGCATATATGGACTTGGCGGCGATCGCTGCCGATGCGGCCAAATACTTCCAAGGTCAAATAGATCATGAGGTGGACAAGCTGTTTTGGTCGCAATTCAACTTCCAGAGCGTCCGCTTCCATTTACTGATCAGCTAGCCGAATGGGCCGAACTAAATAGGTTGTCCAGACTCGCCATGAGGTCTGTCGTGGATCAGCTATGGCCAGAAAAGCCAAAGCCGAACAGCTATTTCAGCTTAGTGCAGCAGTTCCTTGGTGCGGTGCCGCGCATTAATGCGATGAAGAGGTCGGCGTGCATAGAAGGCCCGCGGATGGCCCTTGCCCGTGTTAAAGTTTTGGGACAATCCGGCCCTAAATACAAACCCAGTCCAAAATAAAAGGGTGCATCATCACTAGTCACTCGGGTCAAGCATTAAAAATCAAAAACCCTCTACAGGGCAGGGAACCGTACTGGAAGGATGGCTTAATGGACCCTGTAAAATTCACAGTACAGAGGACGCCACACCAACTCACATCCTCAGAGCATGTTGGATACTCCGGCAGGTGGCCAAAATTGGCGAAAATCTCCTAATTCCGGAGGCCACAGAAAGCCACCCCAGAGACACCAATACGGTATTAACAGTCTTCGAGACTTTCGCATCAAATAATATGCGAAAAAGGACACTCCGCAGCCTTGCCGAAGTCTACCAAGTAGCAACAATAAACCCATGGAGTGACACGTCTATTACCTTTAACGCCAGTGATGAACCTAAATTCCGAATAGCCCGAGCACCAGCCGCATTGGTCCTCAGTCCAATAGTGGACGGCTTTTATCTTACCAAGGTACTCATGGACGGCGGCAGTGGATTGAACCTCATTTATGAGGAGACCCTTCAAAAAATGGAAATAGTCTGGAACCGCATTGAGCGAAGCAGCACAACCTTTAGAGGAATAATCCCCATTTAGGAAGCGTGCTGTACAGGAAAAATCACACTAGATGTGGTGTTCGGCACGCCGGATAATTACAGGCCCGAAGAGGTCACGTTCCATGTGGCTCCGTTCAGAAGCGGTTATCACGCTCTGCTAGGGCGGGAAGCGTTTACAATCTTCCAAGCAATACCACATTACGGGTACATGAAGCTCAAGATGCCCGGGCCTAACAGGATCATCACTCTCACTAGTGATCCGGACATAGCACTCTGCGCCGAAAACAAGACACCCACACTGGCCCTCGAGGCACTATCCGAAGCCCTAGCGGCTGAGGAGCTGACTGCGCTGTGCTCTATGGTGAATAGGGACGATGTGGTACTCGACAAAAGATCCAAGTCCACCTCCTGTAAACCGGCGGACGAAATAGTCAAATTCCAAGTCCATCCAACGGACCCCAATAAAATAGCTTCCATTGGGGCACAGTTAAACCTTGATGTCGACGCCGCATTGCGAGAGTTCCTACGTGAGAACTGGGACATTTTCGCATGGCACCCTTCAGACATGCCAGGAATCCCACGCAGGCTGGCCTAGCACATCTTAAATATCCAAACAGGATTCAAACCTGTCAAACAGGCTCTTCGGTGTTTTTCTGAACCTAAGAGACAGGCCATGGGAGAGGAGCTAGCAAAGCTATTGGAGGCCGGATTCATCAGAGATATAAAATATCCGGACTGGCTAGCAAACCTGGTGATGGTACCAAAGAAGGACAAATCCTGGTGCCTGTGTGTTGATTTTAAAGACCTTAACAAGGCTTGCCCAAAGGATCCCTTCCCCCTCAACCGCATCGATCAAATTATCGACGCTACCGCAGGACACGATTCGTTGTGTTTCCTTGATGCATATTCTGGCTACCATCAAATCAAGATGGCAGAACCAGACCAAGACGCAACGGCATTTATCACACCATACAGGCCATTCTGCTTCAACACGATGCCCTTCGGGCTCAAAAACGCTGGCGCAACATATTAGCGCATGATTCAGACATGTCTGGCAAGCCAGATCGGCAAAATAGTGGAGGCATATGTAGATGATGTGGTCGTCAAAACAAGACATGTTGAATCTCTAGTAGATGACTTGAGGCTCACGTTTGATAACCTCCGAACATACGACATCAAGCTCAACCCGGAAAAATGTGTTTTCAGCGTTCCAGCCGGAAAGCTCTTGGGCTTCATTATATCCGGTTAGGAACTGAAGCAAATCCAGCCAAGATCCGAGCTCTGTCGCAACTGGATATCCCAAAGGACCTCAAACAAATACAAAAGTTAACCGGATGCGTCGCGGCTCTAAGCCGCTTTATCTCCCGCTTGGGAGAAAAGGCCCTACCCCTTTACCGCCTCCTTCGGCGCACCGAACACTTCAAATGGACGGATGCAGCCACGGCCGGACTCGACGAAATAAAAGCCATACTGGCAACAAACCCAGTCCTGGCCACGCCAAACATTGGCGAACCAATGCTATTATACACTGCAGCAACACATCAGGTTGTAAGTGCAGTGCTCGTCATCGAACGAGAAGCGGGCGGACATAAATCCCCCCTTCAAAAACCGGTCTATTATGTGTCCATTGTCCTCACTCCCTGCAAATCACGGTACCTGCATTATCAAAAGATTGCATACGCGGTATTCATGGCATCCCGGAAGCTACGACACTACTTTCAAGAGTGTTCAATAACAGTAGCCACGGAAGTACCACTTAACAATATTATAAACAACCGTGACGCAACGGGCCAGATTGCAAAATGGGCCAGTGAGCTCCTCCCGTTCAACATAACTTATAAGCTCCTCCCGTTCGACATAACTTATAAGCCACGATGAGCCATCAAGTCACAAGTCTTGGCCAACTTCGTCGTAGAATGGACGGAGGCCGAACTCCCTAAAGAGTACGGCACATATTCAAATTGGATCATGCATTTCGACGGCTCCAAGATGTTGGCCGGACTGGGGTCTGGCGTCGTTTTGACGTCCCCCGCAGGAGACATTGTTCAATACGTACTACAGGTTATGTACACGGACTCCAACAATGCAGCCGAATATGAGGCCCTTTTACATGGTCTCCGGATGGCAGTATCCATGGGCATCCAACGCCTAGAGGTGCGCGGGGACTCGAACCTTGCAATATCCCAAATAAATGGATACTTCGATGCCAAGGATCCAAAAATGGCAGCTTACCGCAATGTCGTCCTAAAAATGTTAGCTCGGTTCGAGGGGCTTGAATTTCACCATATAGCCCGGGAAAATAATCAGGCGGTAGATTTCCTGGCACGCATCGGCGCAAAACGCGATGTAGTCCCCCCCAACATCTTCTTGGAAAGGCTGCTCAAGCCATCCGTAGCATGGGAAGGGGAGCCGAACAGTAACAGCCCGGACCCAACCGCACTGCCCGACACCGAACATTCTGACACAATCGGGGCTCTGCCAATGAAATAACACCTTCAGTCCACGTAATAATGGCCGTCATCGCCCCGTGGACAGAACCATTCCTCGCCTACCTTACTAGGCAAGAACTCCCCGAGGACCAAAATGAGGCACGCTTCGTAGTGCGGCGATCCAAAGCCTACAGAGTCCATGAGGGAGAGCTTTATAAGAAAAGCACTACCAGAGTCCTTCAAAGGTGCATCTCCGAAGAGGAGGGGCGGAACCTCCTGGCTGAAATTCATGCCGGACTCGGCGGTCATCACGCTGCAGCCCGGTCCCTTGTAAGCAAGGCCTTCCGTACAGGCTTTTATTGGCCGACGGCCCGGGCAGACGCTCAGGACTTAGTCCAACGATGCACCGGTTGCCAACTCTTTGCAAACCAAAGCCATATGCTACCCACCGCCCTCCAAACTATCCCATTACTTGGCCCTTCGCGGTCTGGGGGCTTGACATGGTTGGACCCCTTAAAGGCGGAACCCACAAGCAAAAATACTTACTGGTCATGGTGGATAAGTTCACCAAATGGATAGAAGCCAAGCCTGTTAAGACGGCCGAATCCGGACCGGTGATAGACTTTATATCCGGGGTTGTACACCGTTACGGCGTCCCCCACAGCATCATCACTGATAACAGCACGAACTTCACGACCGACGAGGTAAAACTCTGGTGCAAAAACATGGGCATCAAGCTCGATTATGCTTCCGTCTACCACCCACAAACTAACGGCCAGGTCAAACATGCAAATGGTCTTATCATGAGCAGCATCAAACCCAGATTAGTGAGGTCCCTCAAGGAATCTAACATGCACTGGGTAGAGGAGCTCGACTCCGTACTCTGGGGACTGCGGACCACACCGAATCGCACCACCGAATACACACCATTCTTTATGGTGTACGGCGCAGAGGCAGTTTTGCCTTGCGATATAATTCATGACTCACCTCGAGTGCGCATGTACGAAGAAAGAGAAGCCGATCTCGACCGGCAGGACAGCTTGGACGCATTGGAGGAGGAGCGTGACGTGGCAAAAGCCCGTTCCACATTCTATCAACAGCAGGCTCGAAGATACCAAAGCAGAGAAGTACGGGCCAAAAATTACAACGTTGGTGAATTAGTTCTACGACTACCGGACAAGAAAAAGGACAAACTCAAGCCCAAGTGGAAAGGTCCCTTCATAATTGACCAAGTCCTGACGGGTGGAGCGTACCACCTGCGGGATGCATCGGATAACCGACTCGAGCCAAACCCATGGAACGCAGCCCGTCTCCGAAGATTCTATGCCTAGCGCCGGACTCTGTGTTCGTCTCCTTCCTCTGTCCATTTTTTATATATTTTATGTCTTACATTTCTCTTCTTCTTCTCTCTCTCTTATAGCCTCTAAAGGCTCATAAAGTGACGCGCTATCTGCGCTCATTAAACCTCGGGGCTTCTTTAAGAAGAAGCTTATTCATACGGGCTTGATGCCCAACACATGTGTCACACTTCCGCATGTACCTTTTATTCACCATTATATGCATCGATATGACTTAAGTTTTGGCCAAGCTGGGTTGCCTGGCTCCTGTGCTTACCCCTACGTTCCCGATTGTTCGGCTAGGTGGTAAAGGGAGCACCTCTGCGATTGTTACTGCCGGGTCAGCCGGACGTGTACCTCAGACTGGGTGAAGCCGAAAGCTAGCGTTCTTAAGGGAATATTCGGTCGGTGAACTAAAGATGACCTTTTTTTATCTATACGCCCCCAGATGTTTTTCCTACGTTTCTTTTCGCAGCATGGACATGCACCTTAGGGCATGCCTCCCAGGGAAAGGAACCCCTAACGGAACTATTCTCCCTGGAAGATGTTTCTCACTAACCATGTAATATAACATAACTAGTCGGGCACTTGTCTGTTAAATCCCTAATGACCCCTACGCCTGGTCTCCATGCATTCCCCGGTTCCTATATAACCGCACGGGAATTCGGACACACTCCGGACCGTCAGGTCCCGAGGCTGAAGCGAAAAGGTCGGCCATGACAAATGATCTACAATCCGGCTAGAAGGCATTATAAATGTCAATTAAAATTACATAGTCATTTTAACCAATTGTATTCCTCTTGAATACCATCGAACAGGCTGTCTAATTTACAGTCCTGCTGCGAATACTTTGCGGCCAACTCTACTTGGCCGTATACTAAGCTTACAGGGATCTCCTTCCCATCGGGCCCTACAGGACCGACCTCGGCCATGTGGTTGGGGTCAGCCTTTGCGTACCGCGTCTTCACCATGGCCCAGGCCTCCCTAGCGCCTTGACGGCAGGTGGATATCTTCCACAATCGGAAGCGCAGCCGTGCTCCCTTTAGCTTCTCCGCAAGCTCTCCAAGACCTTCGGGCATGGAGACGGATGGCCACAGGGCCTGGGCGACGCCTTGCATCGCCTGCCAAACTCGATCGAGCAGTTGCGAGAGCTCGGGAAGAAGGTCACCCATAGAACCGGGCATCTCCTCCGCAGAACGACCTGTTAGCACACCTACAGACATTGCTCTGTTAGTCGACTTCCCCGCCGAACTTTCTTGCAAAAGGTTTGTTCAAGCACTTACTAAATATGCCGCGCCGAAGCCGCTGATTCTCCTTCACGGAGTCTGACAGCTGGGCACGAACATATTTCAGCTCGACGCCCAGCTTGGTGTTGGCATCTTGCAGATCGTTCTTCTCCCGCCTCACCTTTGTCAGCACCTTCTCACCAGCCTTTAGCTGGCGTAGGAGGTGTTGCCTTTTCGGATTCAATCCGGTGCCATCTGCAATTTCATTTGTCAGATTCGCACCCATGCCATGCTTCGCAAAATACTTATCTTTCGAAGTATATATTACCAGAGGGGGTCTCCTTGGGCTCCCCTGCCGCGGCTAGTGCGGCCTCAAGTTGGGCTTTGCACTCTTCCAGCTCCTTGGACAGTAGGGAATTCTTTTCTGTAAGAACCTGCATAACAAATGATTCTTAAATCAGTTATTCTAACTGTTTCAAGTCTTGGGGGTTACTGGTATATATATATATATATATATATATAATTACCAGAATTTTCTTACCCGTATGTATTTTACATACTACTCCGTGGCTCTGGCTAGACCATTTTGAGCGGCACGGAGGTACGCATCTCCCAAGTTGAAGGCATCTAACGCCCTTTGGGAGAAACAAGCGTCACGAAGAATTGTCCGGCGATGCCTGTGGTTCATGGCACTCTCCACCTCAGAGTTAGTGGCAGACAACCCATCCACATCCTCCGTCGGAGGAGCGTCTGGTGCGCGCCTTGCGTTCGCCTCCGACTCCGGACCAGGCTTTGGAGCCTAGCTGGTGGAGGTGCGATTGGCAGCCTCTCCGGATATAGTCCGGCAAGGTCTCTTTGTCCTGAAAAGAGCGCAAGTGTCAATATGCCTCGAAGGTATAACGCCTGCGATAAGGGGGGCGCCATACCTTTGCGCTGACGCCTCCATCCGGACTGCACTTCTTTTTTGCCCGCGGGGCCCTACGGCCCCTCATTGGCTTGTCGCCGCAGGTTCGGCCTTCCGCCTTAAAAAACTCCCCTGCAAAGTTTGGATGCAATTAGGAAACTGAACACGAGTGGGCGGACACCTATTCGGGGTACTGGGACTTCGATCTCAGGTACTTGGGGCGTCAGGATTAGCCCTGGGTAATCGGCCGTAATGGCCACCAAGGCGTTGTCCTTGCTCAATTGATGGAACACTCCATCAATCAGCTCCATACATATGTACGGACTGAATATTTAACAATGGGAATACAAAACGGATGGACAAGTAAATACGGTCGCTTACCCAGCTCGGGGGATTGTGCATGGAGAATCCACCCTGAGGGTTGACGCGGAGAAATTCCTCCTCTTCTCCCTTATACAAAGTGGACAAGATCTTTAGTAGAGCGGCAGCTGAATCCGGCCCCTTACGACCGTAGCGGGTGGCGTCGTCCTCCCCATTGAAGTCCCACATGGGGTGGCTTCTATACTGAAGCGGCTGCACCACCCGCATAACGCATTCGGCCATAACCCCGATCATGGTTAGTCCGGAATGGGCTAACAATCTTATTCGGCCCATCAGGTAAATGATGTCCCTGTGCTCCGTGGGCGCCAGCTTAGGCTCTTCTTTAAGGGAGCACTGTTGAATTCAGGGAGGCCGATCCGGACAGGATCCGACAGCAGGACGTCTTCTATATAAAACCATTCCGAGGGCGAGTCTTCGGACGCCTTCTTTGGGGTTTCGGACAGATATCCGGTCCCGGCGATGCGCCACACTTCGGCTCTGCCCACTTGATACATTGACCCCTTCTTGGAACGGGGCACGAGGCAAAATAGCTCCTTCCATAGTCCGAAGTGAGCTTCAACACCCAAAAACAGCTCGCAGAGGGCTACAAAGCCTGCGATATGCAATACTGAAGCAGGCGTGAGATGATGTAGCTGGAGGTCGTAGAACTCCAGCAGCCCCCGGAGAAATGGATGGATTGGAAATCCGAGCCCCTTATTAAGTAAGGGACGAGGCACACCCGCTCTCCTTTGGAGCAATTAGGGGCATTCTCTGCTTGCTCTCCGCCTTTGTAGACAGCAAGACCGGCTCGAATCGGGGCCATATAGGCCGGGGGAGAAATCCCTTGGTCTGAAGCATCACTAGCTCACTATGCGGGATGGAACATCTCTCCCAATATCCAGGCTTAGGGCTGGAAGGGCGAGGGGAGGAGTTGCGACGGCTGGCCATGGTGGAATGGACCTTTGTCGGATGCGCTCTGATGAACACTCGCGGAGGGGAGAAGGTGTGGATTGGATCTAAATCCTCGTCCCCTTAAATGGGGCAGCTCCTTTACGCGGCTAGGGGTGTGAATGTAAAAACACTTAGACTTTTCATATTCGTTTGACACGTGGGAAGCGGCCATTATTGGGTGCAGAAGCCAAGGAGCGCAAACATCTACAAGAAACCGGACTTTATTCAACAGGTACACGGAATTTGGAGGAGAACCCGCCTTGCAATGCCGAAGACAATCTGCGCGCTGGACTCATTGTCATTGAAGCCTGGTTCGGGGGCTACTGAGGGAGTCCTGGATTAGGGGGTGTTCGGATAGCCGGACTATATCTTCAGCCGGACTCCTGGACTATGAAGATATAAGATTGAAGACTCCATCCCATGTCCGGAAGGGACTTTCCTTGGCGTGGAAGGCAAGCTTGGCGATATGGGTATAAAGATCTCCTACCATTGTAACCGACTTTGTGTAACCCTAACCCTCTTCGGTGTCTATATAAACCGGCGGGTTTTAGTCCGTAGGACAACATACATATTAACAATCATACCACAGGCTAGCTTCTAGGGTTTAGCCTCCTCGATCTCGTGGTAGATCTACTCTTGTACTACCCATATCATCAATATTAATCAAGCAGGACGTCGGGTTTTACCACCATCGAGAGGGCCCGAACCTGGGTAAAACTCCGTGTCCCTTGTCTTCTGTTACCATCCGGCCTAGACGCATAGTTCGGGACCCCGTACCTGAGATCCGCCGGTTTTGACACCGACAGCCACCGTTATCGACGACAACCAGAGTCTCAAGGGCTACTATCTACACAGGGCACACCTTAAAATGTACGGTACTGTCAAAAATGTACATCATTTCACGTACCTCAAAACCCGTCAGTAGACTCATAAAGGCTTCATGCAACCCGCTTTCGGCGGACGAAATCCTTTTAATCACCGTACCCATCAATGTATGGTGCTCTTCGGAGATAGTCGCTCGCTCTAGCAGATCCCTCAGTACGTCCGACCGCATACCAGACGGTGCCGGACTCTTTTGGTTGCTCTCTTCAAGAGCCGGATACTGGGGACTTCGGGTGGCCATAGGATTATCTTCTGGCCTCGCCGGATCTGGAGAGACCCTCCGTGACGACACTTCAAGGTCGCCCGCTTCTTGAGCTGGGGAGTCCGGGGGAGGCGTTTCGCTCTCCATCATCTCCGTAAGAAGATCCCCTGAAGATGAGCTCTGCTGAGAAGGGCTAAGATCCGAACTGCAAGATAAATGCTTCGGTTATTTTCCTCATAAGTAAGGTAGGATATCTTCACTAATTAAGTACTTTTTGATTACTTACAGCTCGTTAGAGGGCTGATCCCTGCGCGGACATTGTGCAGCAAGAGCACCCTTCGAGGCAGGACCCTCTGGTGGAGGTTTCTTCTCCTATTTGGAAACCTTGGTTTCCGGATCTTCAGAGGTAGCCCTCTTCCTCCCCCGGGGCGAGAGAATGTCAAATTCTTCCCCTGGGTTGACCTCCCTCACGAAGGCGCTCATTCCCTCGGTTGGAATAGGTAGCGGTGGAGTCCTACTTTCACCCTCTTTATTCCCCCTTCATCTTCCTTTGAGGGCACCAGGCAAGGTGCTGGCTCGAGCATTTTTCCAGCACCAGATTGTCCAAGCCTTCAAGAAGGGGGGCCGAACACTGGATCATCTTCGCCTTTGTTATCCAGTCCTGGTAAAAGAGCGATTCTTCAGAATGATGTCATGATAAATAAAAGGATTGTGTTCGGCCATGGGATTACTTACTTGGGCCGCGGTGCGGTTACTGCTCAGGCCCACATCCTCGGTAGTGTTCGGACACTCTATTTGGGGTCCGAAGAATGATTTGTACATCTCCTGGTGCGTCAGGCCGAGGAAATTCTAAATAGTGCGCGGTCCTTCTGGGTTGAATTCCCACATGCGGAGGGGCTGATGTTTGCAAGGCTAGACTCGATGAACCAGCATGACTTGCATTACCATAATCAGACTGAAATCTCCCGCGAAGAGATCTTGGATGCGGCTCTGCAGTATGGGCACGTCCTTGGCTGGGCCCCAGCTCAGCCCCCTGCTGATCCATGACATCAGTTGTGGTGGAGGGCCCGAGCGAAAGGTGGGGGCGGCTACCCACTTGGCACTTTGGGGAGCTGTGACGTAAAACCACTCCCGTTGCCACAATCCGGACACCTTTGGAAATGAGCCCTTCGGCCATGGAGCGCCAGCAATTTTGCTTATAAGAGCACCTCCGCATGCTGCGTACTGCCCCTCGACCATCTTCGGCTTCACATCAAAGGTCTTGAGCCATAGGCCGAAGTGAGGGGTAATGCGGAGGAAGGCCTCACAAACGACAATAAATGACGAGATGTGAAGGAGGGAATCCGGGGCTAGGTCGTGAAAATCCAGCCCGTAATAAAAGATAAGACCCCTAACAAAGGGATCCAGAGCGAGGCCTAGTCCTAGGAGGAAGTGGGAGACGAACATAACGCTCTCGTCGGGTTCGGGAGTAGGGATGACCTGCCCTCAGGCGGGCAGCCTATGTGAAATTTCGGCGGTCAGGTATCTGGCCTCCCTCAACTTCTTGATATCCTCCTCCGTGACGGAGGAAGGCATCCACCGGCCTTGAAGGATGGATCCGGACATGATTGAAGGTCCGAAGCACCTGACCCGGGCTTTGGGTGTTAGAACTCGAGGCGGGGGAAGGATTCGATTGAGCATGGGAGGGAAGAAATAAAAGCCTTGTCCCTTTATAAAGAGGGTGAATATCAAGCGTCCTCCTCGTGGCCGTTTGGGGCTTGCCTAAAACCTAGGAGTCCTAGGCACGGTTGGGTTACCCACGTCCGTATTGATGAGAATCCCGTAATGAGGGGAACGCGATCTCTGCTTTGACAAGACATGCCAAGAAACCGCCTCGCGTTATGTGCGGGGCAGGTTAAGGAAAAAACGGTTCGAATAATTACCGGGCCATGGCATGATGTCATGCTGCCAAAATGTGTCAACAGATTGGATTTGTGGAAATATTATTCTCTCTATGGTGGTATGTGGAACTTATTTTGCAGGGTCGGACACTATCCTTGTATTCAGACTCTTCTGTGGTGTATTCAGAGGAGGAAACCGCCTTGCAATGCCGAAGACAACACTGCGCGCCGGACTCATCGTCATCGAAGCCTGGTTCAGGGGCTACTGAGGGAGTCCTGGATTAGGGGGTCTCCGGACAGCCGGACTATGTCCTTTGGCCGGACTGTTGGACTATGAAGATACAAGATTGAAGACTTCGTCCCGTGTCCGGATGGGACTCTACTTGGCGTGGAAGGCAAGCTAGGCAATATGGATATGTATATTTCCTCCTTTGTAACCGACCTTGTGTAACCCTAGCCCCCTCCAGTGTCTATATAAACCGGAGGGTTTTAGTCCGTAGGACAACATACAATCATACCATAGGCTAGCTTTTAGGGTTTATCCTCTCCGATCTCATGGTAGATCAACTCTTGTACTACTCATATTATCAAGAATAATCAAGCAGGACGTAGGGTTTTACCTCCATCAAGAGGGCCCAAACATGGGTAAAACATCGTGTCCTCTGCCTCCTATTACCATCCGCCTTAGACGCACGGTTCGGGACCCCCTACCCGAGATCCGCCGGTTTTGACACCGATAACACCCCTGCAAGGAAAGGGGGAGTAGCGTCCTCTATTTATCCGGAGGCGCCGAATACCACGGTGGACGCACTGCAAAGTGCATCCATCCTGGACGAGCACTGCATCCTGATGTGTACGGTGGCTGAAAAGATTCTGTCCGCCAAGAGCGGGCTGAACGAAGCCTTCTCCAGCCTGCTAGCAGGCTTCGAGGTACGCAATATAATATTTTCGATCATTCTTCCAAGAAATATGCGTGTATATAGACAGTAGCCCCTGAGACTCTGTTCGGTCTTTGAAAGAAAAGCGAGCAGAGGATCAATAGTCAGTTATCAGGTGGTAACATGCTATTTCATTTGGATTAAAAACATGCCTCCTTGTTAGCGATGACTGCCCAATCAGTGGAAATTCCCGAACTCAAACGGAAACTAGAGCAGGCTGATGAGGATCTAGTCCTTGTTAACAAGTGACTCGACCAAGCGCAAGGTATGAGATACTCTTGTGTTATGCCTATTTATGTCCATATTCTGTGGGATTTCCAGAGTTGCAATGTGTGTGTTTGTGTAGATGGTGCTGCCGCGGTTGAAACCCTCAGGGGTGAGCTTACCCAAGCCAAGGTGCAGGCTAGGGTAAGCAAGGCGGCTGCTGATGAAGCGGCTGTGGATTTAATGGCCGAACAGGCCGCTCGGTGCCGTTTTGAGGAACGGGTGACCGAGGTGGAGCAGAGGCTCAAGGACACCGCCTGCAAGTGCGAGTCCTTAGAAGGGGAAAATAAGGTGAAGGGGACCGAAATTGCTAAGGCCCTTCAAGACGCCAAGGAGGCACGGTCCGAATCCCGTGCGGTGCGCAAGGAAATCCGTCAAGCCGTACAGATAGCGGCTGGTAAGCCTTTTTCCGTAACAGGCTAAATTTGGGGATCGGGGGTATGCCTTGCTTAATCGACTATGGAGTTCTTCAGATGCATATGCGGATCTGCCGAAGAGTGCTGCAGACGCTGCCCACTTCTTCCGGGCCAGGAAGGGTACGCAATGGAGAAGCTTTTCTGGTTGTAGTTTGCAGGGCAGGAGCATCCTGCACTGCTAAATGACCAAATGGCACAGTGGGCGGAGCTGCATAAGATATCCAGCGCGGCCATGAAGGACGTCATAGTCCGGTTGTGGCCGACTGAGGTCATTCCGGACAGCTACTTCGGCCTTGAGCAACATCTCGTCGATGCGCTGCCCCAAATTCCGTTAAGAGGTGGTCCTGCATAGAACGAGTGCGAATGGCCTTCGCCCGTGTTAAGATGCATTGGGTGAAAATGAAGGCCGAAAAGGTGGCAGTTGAGGGTCTGCCCGAAAGCAAGGACTATCGCACACCGGATGGCTATTTTGACGACGTACTAAAAGGTGCTCGCCTTGTAGAAGGCCAATGCTCTAAGAATGTAGTGTTCGAATGAACGAGTATGAACTGTTCAGGAATTTGTATTAAGCATTAAGTCTTTCGTAATATATTCCTTCCTTTATGAAGAGTTTTATCCTCATGTGCGGCCTTTTTTATATCTGAGAGTTCCCAGTCGTCGGCTTCAACCCCCATGTAGATAGTACTGATGACCCACAAGTGTAGGGGATCTATCGTAGCCTTTTCGATAAGTAAGAGTGGCGAACCAAACGAGGATCAGAAGGAAATGATAAGCCATTTTCAGCAAGGTATTCTCTGCAAGCACTGAAATTATAGGTAACGGATAGTTTTGTGGTAGGGTAATTTGTAATGAGTAGCATGTAATAGAAGTAAATAAGGTGCAACAAGATGGCCCAATCCTTTTTGTAGCAAAGGACAAGCCTGGTCATACTCTTATATGAAGTAAAGTGCTCCCGAGGACACATGGGAATTATCGTCAAGTTAGTTTTCATCACGTTCATATGATTCACGTTCGGTACATTGATAATTTGATATGTGGGTGGACCGGTGCTTGGGTACTATCCTTACTTGTACAAGCATCCCACTTATGATTAACCCCTATTGCAAGCATCCGCAACTACAACAGAAGTATTAAGGTAAACCTAACCATAGCATGAAACATATGGATCCAAATCAGCCCCTTACGAAGCAACGCATAAACTAGGGTTTAAGCTTCTGTCACTCTAGCAACCCGTCATCTACTTATTACTTCCCAATGCCTCCCTCTAGGCCCAAACAATGGTAAAGTGTCATGTAGTCAATTTTCACATGACACCACTAGAGGGATGACAACATACATCTCATCAAAATATCGAACGAATACCAAATTCACATGACTACTAATAGCAAGACTTCTCCCATGTCCTCGGGAACAAACGTAACTACTCACAAAGCATATTCATGTTCATAATCAGAGGGGTACTAATATGCATAATGGATCTGAACAGATGATCTTCCACCAAATAAACCAACTAGCATTAACTACAAGGAGTAATCAACACTACTAGCAACCCACAAGTACCAATCTAAGGTTTGGATACAAAGATTAGATACAAGAGATGAACTAGGGTTTGAGATGAGATAGTGCTGGTGAAGATGTTGATGGAGATTGACCCCCTCCCAATGAGAGGATCATTGGTGATGATGATGGTGATGATTTCCCCCTCCAGGAGGGAAGTTTCCCCGGTAGAACAACTCTGCCAGAGCCTTAGATTGTTTCTGCCTCGTGGCGGCGGAGTTTCTTCCCGAAAGCTTGCTTATGATTTTTTCCTCGACAAAAGACCTCATATAGCAAAAGATGGGCATCGGAGGGCCACCAGCGGCCCACGAGGCAGGGGGCGTGCCCCCCACCCTCGTGGCCAGGGTGTGGCCCCCCTCTGGAACTTTCTCCGCTCAATATTTTTTATTAATTCCAAAAAGGACTTCCGTGAAGTTTCAGGACTTTTGGAGCTGTGCAGAATAGGTCTCTAATATTTGCTCCATTTCCAGCCCAGAATCCCAGTTGCCGGCATTCTCCCTCTTCATGTAGACCTTGTAAAATAAGAGAGAATAGGCATAATGTGACACCCTCGAGTCAATAGTACACTAATCATACATGCAAACGTGTACGATCAAGTTCAGGGACTCACGGGAAGATATCACAACACAACTCTACAAATAAAATAATTCATACAAGCATCATATTACAAGCCAGGGGCCTCGAGGGCTTGAATACAAGAGCTCGATCATAGACGAGTCAGTGGAAGCAACAATATCTGAGTACAGACAGAAGTTAAACAAGTTTGCCTTAAGAAGGCTAGCACAAACAGGGATACATATCGAAAGAGGCGCATGCCTCCTGTCTGGGATCCTCCTAAACTACTCCTGGTCATCGTCAGCGGCCTGCACGTAGTAGTAGGCACCTCCAGCGTAGTAGGATTCATCGTCGACGGTGGCATCTGGCTCCTGGACTCCATCGTCTGGTCGCAACAATCAGGTATAGAAAGGGGAAAAAGGGGCAGCAAAGCAACCGTGAGTACTCATCCAAAGTACTAGCAAGCAAGGAGCTACACTACATTTGTATGCATTGGTATCAACTGGAAAAGGGGGTAGCATATGTGGACTGAACTGTAGAATGCCGGAATAAGAGGGGGATAGCTAGTCCTATCGAAGACTACGCTTCGGGCAACCTCCATCTTACAGCATGTAGAAGATAGTAGATGGTAAGTTCACCAAGTATCATCGCATAGCATAATCCTACCCGGCGATCCTCCCCTTGTCGCCCTGTGAGAGAGCGATCACTGGTTGTATCTGGCACTTGGAAGGTGTGTTTTATTAAGTATCCAGTTCTAGTTGTCATAAGGTCAAGGTACAACTCCGGGTCATCCTTTTACCGAGGGACACGGCTATTGAATAGATAAACTTCCCTGCAGAGGTGCACCACATTTCCCAACACACTCGATCCCCTTTGTCTGGACACACTTTCTTGGGTCATGCCCGGCCTCGGAAGATCAACACGTCGCAGCCCCACCTAGGCACAACAGAGAGTTCAGCATGCCAGTCTAAATCCTATGTCGTAGGGGTCTGAGCCCATCGCCCATTGCACACCTGCATGTTGCGTGGGCGGCCGGAAACAGACCTAGCCTCCCTAATAGAAGAGCAGGCGTTCCAGTCCAATCCGGCGAGCGTCGCTCGGTCGCTGACGTCATGAAGGCTTCGGCTGATACCACGACGTCAAGTGCCCATAACTGTTCCCGCATAGTTGGTTAGTGCATATAGGCAAGTGGCCAGACTCAGATCAAATACCCAGATCTCGTTAAGAGTGTTATTATGAAATAACCGCAGACGCCGACCAGGGCCAGGCCCACCTCTCTCCTAGGTGGTCTCAACCTACCCTGTCGCTCTGCCACAAAGATTCACTCAGAGGGCCGTCGGGACAAACGTTCTTTCGGACCCAATCCGTGAATCACTCGCGGGTACTCTGCGAGCTGACCCGACTTTAGTCACCACATGTATCATATAATATGTATATAAGTATATACCCGTGATCACCTCCCGAGTGATCACGTCCCGATAGTATAGCATGGCAGATGGACAAGAATGTAGGGCCACTAATGATAATCTAGCATCCTATACTAAGCATTTAGGATTGCAGGTAAGGTATCAATAACTGTAGCAACAATGACAGGCTATGCATTAGGATAGGATTAACGGAAAGCAGTAACATGCTACACTACTCTAATGCAAGCAATAGAGAGAAGAGTAGGCGATATCTGGTGATCAAGGGGGGGCTTGCCTGGTTCCTCTGGCAAGAAGGAGGGGTCGTCAATAGCGTAGTCGATCGGGGAACCAGCAGTGGCATCAGTCTCGTAGTCTACCGGAGAGAAGAGGGGAAGAAACAATGAATACAATGAAAATAGATGCATAACGATGCATGACATGACAAGTAGCAGTGCTAGGTGTGCCCTAACGCGGTATGAGGTGATACCGGTGAAGGGGGGAAACATCTGGGAAAATATCCCTGGTGTTTCGCATTTTCAGACAGATGAATCGGAGGGGAAAGTTGCATGTTCGGACGAACAGGCTGCGTGGTGGACGAACGGGCTGCGTATCCGGATTCGTCTCGTCGTTCAGAGCAACTTTCATGTACAAAGTTTTTCCATCCGAGCTACGGTTTATTTTATATTGATTTTAAAATATTTAAATCATTTTTAGCATTTAATTATTTTAATTCAACATTATCCAGAATAGTGCATGTTGTTGTCAGCATGACATCAGCAATCAATAGGGGTGTTGACTGGTCAAACTGACGTGTGGGTCCCGTTCGTCATTGACTAGACTAACTAATCATGATTAATTAGTTTAATTAGTTGTTTATTTAATTAATCAAAATTAATTGGGTTAATTAATTCTTTAATTAATTAATTATATTATTATTTTTAATTCTTTTTAAACGTTCTAGGGGTGGGCCCCGTTTGTCATAGGCCCATAGGGCCTAACGGGCGCCGGGCATCGGGCGAATGGCGCTGCGGGAGTCAGCCCGCTTGGGCGCCTGCCTAAACCTTTGGAGGCGCCGGGGCAGGCTGGCGCCCGACCCGGGTGGGGGCCGAACGGGCGCCGTTGGGTGCCGGCGTGGAGCAGCGGCAACAAGCAAGGGGCGGCGCCCACGTGGCCTGGTGCAGTGGAGCCGAGGTGGTAGGCGAGGCGACATGGGGAGGCGCGGCGCGACGGGGTGTATCCGTGTAGGTGAGTGGGCGAGGCCGGGCGGGCGAGAGGTTGCAACCGTGCGCGGAAATGGCGGGGTGCGCTTGCGCACTGTGGAAGCTGCAGCAGGAGGAGAGGCATATCGAGGGCGCGTGTGCGTGCGGCGTGCACACGTCGGAGCCAGTGCGGCGAGCGGCGGAGCAAGGAGGTGTGGTGGGGTTCCAGGGCAAGTGCGGGCACGCGCGGGTGCGCAGTGGAGGTCGGAGCACGTCCAACGGTGGGGCAAGGGCGGCGCGAGTGCGGTGGAACGCAGCTGAAGCAACAGTAGAAACAAGCGGCGAGCGAAGCGTGCATGGGGAGGGGGTCACGATGTGCGGGCGGCGCACAGGGCAAGGCGCACGCGGAGCGCGGCCATGGGCGCGACGCGGTAGCAGGGCCAGCGGCGGACCAGCGTGGCCAGAGGGAAATGGGAGAGGAGGGGTGTCGGTGTCAAAACTGATGGATCTCGGGTAGGGGGTCCCGAACTGTGTGTCTAAGGCGGATGGTAACAGGAGGCAGGGGACATGATGTTTTACCCAGGTTCGGGCCCTCTTGATGGAGGTAAAACCCTACGTCCTGCTTGATTATTCTTGACAATATGATTAGTACAAGAGTTGATCTACCACGAGATCGGAGAGGCTAAACCCTAGAAGCTAGCATATGGTATGATTGTTGTTGTATATCTATCGACTAGCCTGGCCTCGGTTTATGTAATGCACCAGAGGCCTAGGATAACAAGAGTCCTAGCCGAATACGCCGGTGGGGAGAAGTCCTTGTCTTGATCGCCAAGTCTTGTGGAATCTTCCTTGTATGCGGCAGCTGTCCGAACTGGCCCATGAGTATACGACCATGGGGGTCCTCGGCCGAATCTAACAGATCGGGAGATGACATGGTGAGTACCCCCTAGTCCAGGACACCAACAGTAGCCCCCTGAACCGGTCTTCCAGTTAGGGACGCTCCTCGATTCTTCCGAACTGTTATTCATCTTCGGTTGTCGGTCTTGAAAACTGGTTCAACAAATCTTCTCATCTTCGATCTTGAGGATCGCCGAAATGCATTCGACGAGTTTACACGTCGGGTATCCGAGGAGCCCCTTTAAGTTTCTGGCCTTTGTCAATGCCTTTTTATTTTTATGCCACACCTCGGGTTTGAAGTTGTTCCCGGGAGGTAGTGTCCTCTTGCGTCCGAGCTCTAACGCCGGACTGCATTCGAGGTATCTTTTGCAGCCGAGCACCAATGTCGGACTGCTTCCGAGCTCCAACGCCAAAATGTATCCGAGCTCCAATGCCGGACTGTGTCCAAGCTCCAACGCCAGACTATATCCAAGATGTCATAGATCATCTTGGTCCAAAAAGATGAAGGAGCTTAGCCGAGCTTAATGCTGGAAATGCCCTCTATGGAGCCAGCCACTAGCGCCCGAGCTTTATGCCAGACTGCTTCGGAGGTGGTGCACCACCCCGACTGTGGGCCAATTTTTTGTCAATATTTTTGATTGGTGCAATTTATTCTCTACCGGGATATATAGCCAGTAACCCTCAACGTGTGTATCGGTTTACAACCTGAGATGCACTTGAAGGATGATGTAAGACCACTGATCCCAGTAGCCGCTGAGACTCAGGTTGATTTGCAAAATCGGCCTGAGGATCAAGTCCTAGCTCGGTAGAATACTTCGGGATACAAAAAGCAGCGTGCTCAATCCTCGAGACTCAGGTTGGGTGCGGCCGACCAACCTGAGGATCATAATCTCCTCGGAAACTGTATTGCACTTAAAATTTTCTGCATTGGACAGGCAATGTAGTAGCCCCCGAGACACTGGTCGGGTGGCAATACCAGATCAGGGGATCGATGTGCCCCTTTAATATTTGTAAATAATAAGCCCGGAGCCAAGTAGCCCCCGAGCCTTAATGCGGGCACGGGTGGCCGTATTAAGGATCGATATCCATAGTAAAATCACAAATTATGTGTATCCTTAATGCTCGGATCCGCATTGTACAATACTTTGTTGACCGACCATCAGCTTCCACCTCCTCGGCTAGTAGCTGAGGAGTGTTTGTCCTACTTTATAAAGCCTTTATGAGGGCAAAGATTTACGACAAACAAGGCAATCTGGCCATACGGTTTTATAAACAAAGGTACGCAGAGTGATATGTTATATTACAGTTTAACATAAGAAATGTCTTCCAAAGAAAATAGTCCCGCTATCGGTTCCTTTCTTTGGGTTGTCATGCTAAGCATGATCATGAAACCTCAGCTCTAATGTAAGAGCAAAATATCGAGGATTTAGTTTGGGAGGCCAGTTAATAGCCCCCGGTAGTGTTCGACGATAGTCGAGGTCAAGTCATAAACACTTCGGCCATTGTTATGAATGGCCCATCATTTAACACCATCATCGGATCGCTGACCAGTTTACGCTTATTGTGACAGTCAGTTTTCGGCTTTCTCCACTGAGGTGCTTAACCATGTGAGCTAGAAGCACAATCGCAGTGGTTCTCCCTTTGCACACCTAGCCGAACAAAGCGGAACGTAGGAGGCAAGCGCAGGAGCCGGGCAACCCAACTATTGACCGAAGACACAATTCGAAACCAATGCATATATAGTGAGATCCGAGATTGTTTTTGCCGAATCTATAAAGGTGTCCGGCATTGCACTGTGAGACTTGTGCTGGAAACACACAAATAGTTTAAAAGTGCCAAAAAGCTTGGAAACCAAAAAATGTCTGTAAAACACATGACGTCCGAACAAGATCAAGTGTTCGGTGCCAATCCGAAAATTGGAAGAGAAAGCAAAAATTGTGCTTTTGTCGTGTTTTGACAACGACCAAGAAGAAAACACATTTACAACTCATATATAAATTTTAAGAGCCCCCAAGTGACTTGGGTAAGAATTTTATGTATAATGATTGTATGTACCGAAGTACTTATATCATATTTGTGTTCACCCGAACTTTAAACGCGTCTTAACCGACCGTCAGCTTCTCCCTCTTCGGCCAAGGGCCGAGAAGTGTCATGTACTCCGCCCGTCGAGAGTATCGACAGTGTTTCCGATGACCAGGCAATCAGGCCATAAGGCTGTAACAGACAAAGCGCGCTTAGGGAACTTATGCTATATTACTAACGAAGTGTAAGAAGCATCTTCGAAGAAAATAGTACCCCCACTGATACCTTTCTTCGGTGCTCATTATTACTATGAGACTTGTGCAATAGATTTTTTATACTCATGAGTTCCGTTGTCTGCCGACCATGATTGAAAACAATAAGAGCGCTAGCTTTCGGCTTCACCCAATCTGAGGTCAGAGCTCGGATGACCCAGTCGTGACAATCATAGAGGTGCTCCCTTTACTCCCTAGCCAAACAATCGGGAACGTAGGGGTAAGCACAGGAGCCAGGCAACCCAGCTTGCAAATCGCTTAGGTCAATATGGTGCATATTGTGGCGTAATACACGAACAAGGAACAAAGCTGTACAAGTATAATCATATGCAAGAGGAAAAGCTCCATCAAGGGAGCCCCCAAGTAAACGGGGTATTTGAATTTGTGTGTCACAAACAAAGTTTTGACAAGGAGATTCTCTACAAGCAACTTTTTTCAAAAATGTACAATGCTTGGTCGAACCGAACACAAGTTAAAAATTTAAAACTTTGAGCATGAGGGCAACTTAGCTGGTTAATGTGTTCGGTATTGATGATGCGGCCCGAGCTTGATGCGGGACAAGGTTCCATCCCCCAAGCCGGACCCAAGGTGGCGGAGCAAAGAGCTCGGCACTCCGAAGTGGTGACATAGCACGGTCAATGCGGGCCGGCAGAGTGATGCTGAAGTCCCTGGCATGGGGTAATGAAGTGTTGACGAAGCCCCCCGTCCAGCCGAGGTGACGTGGTATGTCAGTACACCAAGTTGACGATACTGCCCAACCAGGATCATTTTCCTGTGCACAAAAAATAGTGCAAACCGGAGATAATAGTAATAATAATAATTAAAAAAATCGTTGCATAATAAATAATTTATGCAAAGTGAGTAATAAAAGAAATATGGCCTGGCGACGAAGTCAATGTCGATGCAGGGCATCGGCGTGATGCGCTAAAGGCGTGACAAAGCCTGAATTCACAGGTCGGTCCGAGTTCCGGATGCGGTGTTCGCCGGACCATGTACTGACCAAACCACCATGCGACCTCGTTAATGCGGCCATCTTTTGATAGACCTGTGTACATATGATGAACAAACTAGAGTAATAATTCCTTAGGAAAAATGAACCCGAACAAGCAAAAAATACTAGGATTAATAGCACCTGGTTTATTTGTTGTAGCAATCTGAAGAAAGGTGAATCCGAAAATTGGGACTCGATGCGCACACCCATTGCATGATGAGCGATAAAGCGACAGTATGGTGATGCTGGCAAAGGTTGGCTCACCGAGGCAAAGCCCTCGGTCCAGCTAACGTGACGGAGCTGGTCGGCTAGTGACGCCGAAGTCTCCGGACTAGGTTGATGAAGAGATGCCGAAGCCCCCGGTCCAGCTGAGATGTCGAAGCCTCGATGTCAGGCGATGAGTCGAAGTAGGTCGGCGTGATGGACGCCAGCTTGAAGAAGCAATAGTGCGGCCCTGCCGATGCAGGTCGTGACGTGGTCGATACCGGCTTGATGAAGTGACCGTGCGGCGATGCCGGTATGCCCGCTCCGTGTAATCCGTGGGGCGGCGATGTTGGTGATGATTTATCCTTCGCGATGCCGGACTCTTGTTCGGCTTGCCGAGATGATGATCCGAAGAAGTTGAGCTCGGCTCAACAAAGTGACGACGTGTCTAGCGCAGGTCGGCAGCCTTGGAGCAATATTACCGGACTAGTTTGACACCAACATGATGATGAAGATGATCTCAGGGGAGGCTTAAAAATTTATGGGCATGTGTTTAAAAACAACGCACAATACCCTAGAAGAGAATTTTTCTAAAAAGGTTGTCCAATATCATGTTCATAAAGAGACATGAATTCGGTTGGATCTTCCAAAGGACCTCCGAGCTGCTCTCTGGAGAACACGCCCTAAACTCGTCCAGATTCCCGTCCAGATTTAATAGGGCTCCGGTATATCGTAGATAGTCGGAGATTCCTCCATCGGAACTCGACGAAATTTTGCATGGCTGTTGTAGATGTAATTCTGCACTATTCCGCCGAAGCAATCATCAAACCGACTCTCGAGGAGGTAGTGACGGTGAATACAAGTTCGTTGTCGGAGTAATCGACCACGGGTACCCCGAGGACGGCAAGACGATATTTCAAGACATCGGGGCTAGCAAAGTCCCTCAGTCCGACTGCGCCAGCCAGCCGGCTGCCGACTGCAGCCCGAAGCGACATTGACAAGATGTCGACGAGACGATCGTACCGAAGCACTATTCACGTGTCATCTTAGCCATCTTGTATAGTGTCACTTGTCCCCTGGCACTATTTATGAAGTGACTCAGGGGACAAGGATGACACGCACCATGCCTTACCCATGCCCACTACCAAGCTTACATCCTAAGCTACCCTCTCCTATATAAAGAGGCACACATCTATCCATCCAGAGGGCATGGACTCCCATGGCCACATTCATATGGCCACAAGGCCACTCATGGCCATACACGGCCACTAGAGCCGGCCATACGCCTGCATATACTAGATCAGATGCACTTTGTACTGCCCAATGTACACCCCAGATATATACTCAAACATGCAGCAGTAGGAGTATTATCTCTACGGAGAGCTCCGAAGCTGGGTAAACTAGAGCGTGCTACTCGCATACCCGCTCCCAGGCCTATCAGCAGCAGTCTTACCCACACACTAAGCCCTTGTGGCATCTGTCGACTTGCAAGCCCCCCGTGAGAATACCACGACATTTGGCGCCCACCGTGGGGCGGTACTATGCTACCGCGCTGCTGCTGGTTTCGCAGTCCGGGCAGGTCCATCTTCGCCTCCGCCACGGCGTCACGCCGTCTCTCCGATAGCGCTCGGGGCTCGACATCGACCCGCCCCCGGAGCGGCCGCGAGGGGTGGCGCTTCTTCGCCGTCGGCCTCGTCATCTTCGTCATCACCACAGCAACACCGGCCGTCCATCCACGCGCGCGGGGCCTCGCTTCGGTCGGCCACATCCGACCGTGCGCTGCTTGCGGCCACTCCCCTCCGCGCTGCGCTTTGCTCCGGCTGGAACGGACGTTTGCTCCTCCATGCACAGGCAGGCTGGCCGCATAAGCACATGTGCGTGCACGCGCCTACACCTAGCTCGCTAGCTAGCTAGCAAACCCAGTCGATTTGGCTACATGCATACCAGCAAAGTCAACGCACGCACACACCACTTCTTCAGCTCCTGCGCGCCCGCACGCGCCGTCCGACTCCATCCCTTCCTCGAGCGCAGCTCTGCTGCTCCGCTTGCGGCCGCCCGCGGATGCTCCTGCCCCGCCGTGCGCCGGCCGTCCCCGCAGCAGGCGTCCCGCGCGCCTCCTCCCCCAGCACGCTACCTCGTCCGCTCCGCTCGGCTCTTCCCGCGGCTGCTCGTCGCGACTCTTGCCCGTCACCTGCTCCGGGTCTAGGCCGCGCTCTGCACCGTTCCTCCAGCCGTCGGGTCTGCCCGCGCTGGTCGGCTGACCCCCGGCGACCCGGCCGTCTGCTAGTCCTCGCCGCGTCGCCTCCGCTCGTGACCGGCGCCAGCTCCACCTAGCCGTCTGCTCCACCCGCGTCGGCGCCTCCGCGTACGCACCCGCTGCGCCTTCCCGGCCCGCGCCGCTGCGTCTCCGCCATGTCGCCGCGCGCCCGGCCTCACACCCGTACTGCCGTGGATGCTTGCTCCGCCGAACTCCGTCTCGGCCCCGCGCGCGGGTGCCCGCGCCGGCTGCCGCGCATCCGCCTGCTCCCACGCCGGCTGCGACGGGCCCGGCCGGCTCCTGCTCGCCCCGTGGCCGGCTCCTCACCAACCGGCCGATTCCTGCGTCCCGGCCGTGCCCCGCCGGCTCCTCCCTGCGCGAGCTTGCAGCCGGCCGCACCGGCTCTGGGTGGTCGCTTCGCGCCACCCGACTCCTCCGCCTACCACCCATCACCGCTCCGCCTCCGAGCCCTCCCTTGGGCCGGCTCCCCGTTGCCACGCCAGGTCTCCCCCGTTGCCTGCCCCGCCTTTCGTGTCCGCCGGCCTCCAGCGCCCGCTAGCCCGAGTCGGCTGCGGCTCCGACTCCTCCGCCTACGCTGCTCTCGTCCCTGTGCCGGCTCCGCCGCATCCCGTCCTCCTGCGCTGGCCGGCTCCGCCCGACGACCCGGCCTGCCGGCTTCCCCGGCGACCCAGCCTGCCGACTCCCCGCAACTCAGACGCCGGCTTCTAGCGCGACTCGGCCGTTGGCTTCCGCCGCGTCCCGCTCCTACCGGCTCGTCAGGCAGAGAATAAAAAGAATGGAGAGAAGAAAAGTCAAGCCAGTGGCTAGAAAAAAAGAGAGCGTTCGGGTGCCACCAGACGGCAGAAAGAGGAAGAGAGAGGTTGGCTGGTTCGGCACGGTGCGCCGGCTGAGACAAAGAAAAAAGTCAGGCCGGGTACCCAGTCGGCTGACTGCCCCCCCCCAAAAAAAAAGAGTCGGCTGACACAAAGAGAAGAAAAGAAAGAATGTCTGTCTGTCCGTCCGCCTGCTTCGCCACTCGGACGGTCAGTCGTGACCCGCGCTGCCGGCTGGCCGGCTGGACTGCTTCCTGCTCCGACGATGCATCAAGCGGGTGTGCTAACGCGCCCCCGCGAAGAAGAAGACAAAGTAGTTGCCGAGAGATTCGGCCCGACTGCTCAGCAGTCGGCCCGAATCTCGGGGGCTACACCCAGCGGGTGCGCTGATGTGCCCCCGCGAAGAAGAAGACAAAGTAGTTGCCGAGAGATCCTGCCCGATTGCTCAGTAATCGGCCCAGATCTCGGGGGCTACACCCAGCGGGTGTGCTGACGCGCCCCCGCGAAGAAGAAGACAAAGTAGTTGCCGGGAGATCCGGCCTGACTGCTCAGCAGTCGACCCAAATCTCGGGGGCTACACCCAGTGGGTGCGCTGGCGTGCCCCAACGGAAGATTGCAAACAAGAGAAGTGTTTTGTCCGGCTGTTAGTAGCCGGCAGAAGAAGAAAAAGGACGTTGCAAGACGCCTCGTTGCCTGGCCGGTCGAGCCTGACCGGCCGGAACCCTCCTTCGAGCACCCGGGGGCTCGAAGGCTACACCCAGCGGGTGCGCCGACGCGCTCCGCGAGCGCCGAGTCGCGCCGGCTGTTTTCGACGACCGTGACTACATAAAAATCAATGTGAGCTCCTCGCCCGCATATTTTTGCATCACGCAAGCACGGATAACCCCGAGCGATGCTCGGGTTCTATCTCCGCATTTTTGATTACAGTTGCATCACTGTTCGCCCCGGCGCCAGCCAGAGTCGGCCCAGGGGCTGGCCGCTTGGCCTGAGACGTTAGTTCCCGCAGACGGCTTAGTAGCGTGTGCAGTACCAAAGGCTCACTCTTAGTCACAGACCGTAGAGCGGCTGTCCGGCTAGCAAGGGTGAATGCTGGAGGCCACCCACGCGAAAAACGTCCGGGAAGAAAAACGGTTCGGGCGACCCGGCCATTTTCCTTTACAAGTATCTACTTGGTTGAATCTGCTTCTAGACTCTAAGTACTGTACACTCCACTTCGCGGCCCACTCTTAGCCACAGACCGCAGAGCGGCTGTCCGGCAAGCAAGAGCACAAGCCAAAAAGCGGAGGGAACACGAAAAAGATTAAGGGGGCTCGGACGAAACCGAGTCGGCACCCTCCGCATAAAACTTGCAATGCTAAAAGCAAACATTTGATATATCCGCATGGACTAACTTTGTCTTTTTTCATGATCATTTCCATGAACACTCGCCAAAAAACCTCCGCCCAACTTTGCCAAGTTGCCCGGAGGCTTGGGGGCTACTGTCGGAGTAATCGACCACGGGTACCCCGAGGACGGCAAGACAATATTTCAAGACATCGGGGCTAGCAAAGTCCCTCAGTCCGACTACGCCAGCCAGCCGGCTGCCGACTGCGCCAACCAGCCGGCTGCCGACTGTAGCCCGAAGCGACATCGACAAGACGCCGACGAGACGATCGTACCGGAGCACTATTCACATGTCATCTCAGCCATCTTGTATAGTGCCACTTGTCCCCTGGCACTATTTATGAAGTGACCCAGGGGACAAGGATGACATGCACCATGCCTTACCCATGCCCACTACCAAGCTTACATCCTAAGCTACCCTCTCCTATATAAAGAGGCAGACATCCATCCATCTAGAGGGCATGTACTCCCACGGCCACATTCATATGGCCACAAGGCCACTCATGGCCATACACGGCCACTAGAGCCGGCCATACGCCTGCATATACTAGATCAGATGCACTTGGCACTGATCCCAGATACAGCTCTAGGAGCACTTTGTACTGCCCAATGTACACCCCAGATATATACTCAGACATGCAGCAGTAGGAGTATTATCTCTACGGAGAGCTCCGAAGCTAGGTAAACTAGAGCGTGCTACTCGCATACCCGCTCCCGGGCCTATCAGCAGCAGGCTTACCCACACACTAAGCCCTTGTGGCATCTGTCGACTCGCAAGCCCCTTGTGAGAATACCACGACATTCGTTATCCATAAAAATAGCACGGCCGCCCGAGGGCAATGTTGACGTTGAGCCCTCGAGCTCCATGGATGATTCCTCTATGATCATGATAGAGATCTGAGTTGATGTTGATAAGGCCCCCGTCCGAACATGACGATCAGAGAAGGAGCGCAGTCCTCGGTTGAGCCAAGGTGACCAGTCAAGCCGGTGACGAAGATGTCGACGTCGCAGTTAATCCGCAGACAAGCCATTGATCCTCTTGCCAATCACACAGCGGAATTCTCAATGAAAGCACCAATGTCGGTGTCAAAACCGGCGGATCTCGGGTAGGGGGTCCCGAACTGTGCGTCTAAGGCGGATGGTAACAGGAGGCAGGGGACACGATGTTTTACCCAGGTTCGGGCCCTCTTAATGGAGGTAAAACCCTATGTCCTGCTTAATTATTCTGGACAATATGATTAGTACAAGAGTTGATCTACCACGAGATGAGAGAGGCTAAACCCTAGAAGCTAGCATATGGTATGATTGTTGTTGTATATCTATCGACTAGCCTGGCCTCGGTTTATATAATGCACCAGAGGCCTAGGATAACAAGAGTCCTAGCCGAATACGCCGGTGGGGAGAAGTCCTTGTCTTGATCGCCAAGCCTTGTGGAATCTTCCTTGTATGCGGCAGCTGTCCGAACTAGCCCATGAGTATACGGCCATGGGGGTCCTCGGTCCAATCTAACAGATCAGGAGATGACGTGGTGAGTACCCCCTAGTCCAGGACACCGACAAGGGGGTTCTCACGGATGCGCGTAGGGAGAGGGCAGTGGGGCTCGGTAAGGAGACGACGAGGTCCGGTGGGGACGCTCCGGCAAGGTCCAGGTGGCGGTGCGGACTCCGGACGGCATCGGCGCGACGCGGTGTCCTCGAGTGCGGCGTCCTGCGAAGCCAGGGCAGCAACGATGCTTGAGGGGGAGTCCGTCGGTGGAGGGGTCGACGACGAGGGCGGTCGTCCCAATGCGGATGCGTTACGTATGTGACCGAGAAACAGTCCTTTGTGTAATACGGAAAAAATCGCAAAAGATTGTAATAAGTCGCCAAATGACTGACCAGCTCTCGCCACATCATGACAGTCAGTTTTCGGCTTTCTCTACTGAGGTGCTTAACCGAACGAACCAGAAACACAATCGCAGTAGTTCTCCATTTACTACCCTAGCTGATCAGACAAAACATAAGGTATCAAACACAGGAGTCGGGCAACCCAACTATTGACCAAAAACATGATTCGAAGCTGATGCATATAGTGCAGAACACGGGACACCGAATTGTGCTATGAAGCTGTTCGGACTTCTACACATATGTTGCCGTGTAGAGCCCCTGGCAATTTATGCTGAGACGGAAAAAAGTTTAGAAGTAAAGACGATACCAATTTTGTTTGGTTTACTGGAGTCTGGTTGATATGTAAAAACTTAATCTTGTAGAGGGTACCATAATCACCAAGGTCATTTTACATGCCAGGTGTCTAAGGCGAGGGGAAAAAGGTCTATACAGGTTCTTTAGTGAAGTTATGGTCTACAAAGTCCTTTGAACCTTCCTGCCGCACGTCTGTGTCGCTTTCGCCCGAGTAAGAAGAATTCCTTGAAAGGAATGGTTTTCAACTATTTGTACAGAACCGGGCTCGGGTAGAGTCCTTATGAGTCTGTAGGATGAGAAGGCTTTGATGCACCTGTGGTAAGAGATAAAAAGAGAAATAATTAAAGAAAAGGAGGAAGGCTATGTAGGGTCGAGCCGTACTATAGGCCTGTCCGAATTGTGCCTCCATTGATGCCCAAGGTACTTTGAGTGTGTAATCATGCACGGGCGGTACAACTTTCATGGATATACATGGCAATCGACGAAGGCAAGGCTTGTTAATCCAGCTCTGGAATTGCCGAGCTGTTAGCATGCGGAATTGGCCGGCCTTGTGTAATAGAGTCCGGCAGCTTAATAGCCGACGAGGTGTGTGTGGCTTGACGGGGCCGCTTTTTATTTCGGCTGCAATGGCCGCGGTATGCTCCATAGTACGGAGGGAGCGTTCCGTGTTTCCGTTGATTGTAATGATGCCACATGGACCGGGCATCTTGAGCTTGAGATAGGTGTAGTGCGGAACCACATTAAAGCGGGCGAAAGCGGTTCGTCCGAGCAGTGCGTGATATCCGCTGTGGAAGGGGTCGATATCGAAGATCAAGTCTTCGCTTTGGAAGTTGTCCGGTGAACCGAAGACGACTTCCAGCGTGATTGAGCCCGTGCAGCGGGCCTCTACACCAGGTATTACTCCTTTGAAGGTAGTTTTAGTGGGCTTGATTCTTGACGGATCAATGCCCATTTTGCGAACAGTGTCTTGATAAAGTAGATTGAGACTGCTGCCACCGTCCATGGGGACTCGTGAGAGGTGGAATCCATCGATGATTGGATCAAGGACTAGAGGTGCCGAGCCTCCATCACGGATACTGGTTGGGTTGTCCTTTCTATCAAAAGTGATCGGACAAGCCGACCATGGGTTGAATTTTGGGGCGACCGACTCTATGGCGTAGATGTCCTTTAATGTGTGCTTGTGCTCCTTCTTAGGGATATGTGTGACATATATCATGTTCACAGTTTTTACCTCGGGGGGAAATTGCTTCTGTCCCCCCGTGTTCGGTTGACAAGGCTCTTGGTCATCGTCGTTTCTGGGCGGCCCTTTCCCCTTGTGTTCGGCGTTAATTTTGCCAGCCTGTTTAAAGATCCAACAATTCCTATTGGTGTGATTGGCGGGTTTATCGGGGGTGCCATGAATCTGGCAAGGCCAATCAAGTATTCGGTCTAAACAAGATGGACCATCTATGTTCGCCTTGAATGGCTTCTTCCGTTGACCGGGTTTGGAGCCACTGAATCCGGCGTTGACCAACATGTCCTGGGTTCCTTCATTATTGTTTCGACACTTGTACTTGTCGCGTCGTGGCTTGCCATTGCCGTCCCTGGTTTCGGAGGTGCCAGGGTCGTTGGTGCTGTTGCTTCTACGAGAAAGCCAGCTATCCTCTCTCGCACAAAAGCGGGTCATCAGTGCAGTAAGGGCTGCCATGGACTTCGGCTTTTCTTGGATGAGGTGTCAGGCGAGCCACTCGTCTTGGATGCTATGTTTGAAGGCCGCGAGGGCTTCGGCGTCCGAAAAATCCACAATCTAGTTCTTTTTTATTAGGAACCTGGTCCAGAGCTGCCGGGCCGATTCCCCGGGTTGCTGAATTATATGACTAAGGTCATCGGTGTCTAGGGGGGCCAACATAAGTACCTTGGAAGTTGTCTCTAAATGTGTCCTCCAAGTCTTCCTAGCTTCTGATAGAGTTTTCTGGTAGGCTGTTCAGCCCATGCCGTGCTGGCCCCTTGAGTTTTCGGGGAAGGTACTTGATGGCATGTAGATCATCACCATGTCCCATGTGAATGTGAAGAAGAAAGTCTTCAATCCATACTGCAGGATCTGTTGTGCCATCGTATGATTCGATGTTCACGAGTTTAAACCCTCCTGGGAGCTGGTGCTCCATTACTTCATCAGTGAAGCATAGGGGGTGTGCGGCGCCCCTGTATCAAGCAACATCACGGCGCAGTTTAGATGAAGTATGTATGCGATTTTTGGCCCTGGTGGGGTTGTGTTTGTCACTGATGGCCGTCTTCTCGCGCTTGGGCACGTCCCCTTGATCCATAGATTGACCTAGTCTGGCCGGCTCTATTGTCCAGGTGCTGACATAGGTCATAAGTGTATCCCCGAGCTGTTGTTTCTTTGCTTTTGCGGCGAGGTGACGCGGGCTGGTGTTCGGCTTGAATTTCCATTCTATCCTGGCCAGGTGGTGGTCGGTTAGGTCCGCTAGCCGCGTTACATGCGGGTGGCATGGGCTTCAGCACCTCATCATTGAATTGGGGTAGAAGTTTACGCTTCGGGTAACTCTTCGTTGGGCGTTTGAGGCCGTATTCTTTGGCTGCCAGGAAATTAGTCCATCTGTCATTGAGCAGATCTTGGTCAGCTTGAAGCTGCTGCTGCTTTTTCTTTAGGCTTCTAGCAGTGGCTACTAGCTGGCGCTTAAAGCGCTCTTGTTCGAGGGGTTCCTCTAGCACGATGAAATCTTCATCGCCGAGGCTCACGTCGTCCTCGGAGAGTGGTAGGTAATTGCTATCCTCCGAGTCTTTGTTCCCTGCTTGATCGTCAGGGTCAATTTGCCCATCCTCCCGATCATCCTGTTCGTATGTTGGTTCGACGGGGTCTTCTTGGTCTTCGGCGTTCTCCAGAGTATCATCGTCTTCGATGCCGGTATTGCTGTCCTTTCCGCGACGCTATTTAGTGCGGCGCCACTAACATCGACGCTTTGGTGGTATCTCAGGAGGTTCTTCGTCGACTGGATCCTTCTCATCATCGCCGTCGCCTTCTTTAGGTGTGCCCACCATGTACACGTCGTATGAGGAGGTGGCCGTCCAGCTCCAGTGAACGGCGGGTTTTGGGCTTGCTCCTCTCCAGCATCGTCATCCATACCGTCGATGTCTTCGGAGTTGTAGTCAAGCATGTTAGTTAGTTCCTCGACAGTGGCTATAAAGTGGGTGGTCGGTGGAAAGTAAAATTCCCTATTTTCAACCCCTAGTTTGGGCTGGGAGCAATTGGGAAGCAGTTCCTCTATGATGGCGAGGTATCGCATTAGGTCCAGAGCCTCATTTAAGAGCGAGGTTTGGATGGGGACCGAAGTTCCCCGGCCGAGCTCGCAAGACACGTACTGCGAGGGTTCGGAGCTAGTGTCTGGAGAAGAGTCTGGTTTTGTGATGGCTGCCGGTGGCGCTATCCTCTCCGATTCTCAAGTGTTGAGCTCTATAGCCGCAAATAGTCCGGCGGGCTCTAGACTCCCATCTTAGGACCTAGTGATGCACTCTGGATCTAAGGCCGGAGCGGTGGTTGGAGCCGCGAACCCTTGGAAGATCAAGTCTCCTCGGATGTCGGCGACATAGTTCAGATTTTCGAAACTGATCTGGTGACCAGGGGCATAGCTATCGATCTGCTCCAGGTGGCCAACCGAGTTGGCCCGTAGTGCGAAGCCGCCGAATACGAAGATCTAGCCGGGGAGAAAAATCTCCTTCCGGACAGCATTGTTATAGATGACCGATGAAGCCATCGAGCCTTTCAATGACGACATAGTGGAACTCTCAATGAAAGCACCAATGTCGGTGTCAAAACCGGCAGATCTCAGGTAGGGGGTTCCGAACTGTGTGTCTAAGGATCAAAGGTAACAAGAGACACAGACACAGTGTTTATCTAGGTTCGGGCCCTCTTGATGGAAGTAATACCCTACGTCCTGCTTGATTGACTTTGATGTGTATAGGGGTTACAAGAGTTGATCTACCACGAGATCATAATGGCTAAACCCTAGATGTCTGGCGTGTATGATTATGATTGCCTCTATGGACTAAACCCTCCAGTTTATATAGACACCGGAGGGGTCTAGGATTGTACAAAGTCGGTTTACAGAGAAAGGAATCTTCATATTCGCACGACAAGCTTCCATCCACGCAAAGGAGAGTCCCATCCGGACACGGGGAAAAGTCTTCCATCTTGTATCTTCATGGCCCATCAGTCCGGCCCACGTCACATAGCCCAGACGCCTGAGGACCCCCTAATCTAGGACTCCCTCAACCGCCCTCATCTACATAATAGGTCGGGGATGCTTTGGTAACTTCCGGTCCCCCCCCACTACACGGAACCCCCATTTCCTTCCCCTCCCGAAAAAACGACTAACTCCACAGCACCAGAGCATCTTACATTGTCGTCCGTCATCGGCCTTTCTACCCCTCTCCTCTCGGAACCCTAGACTGCTCATCCACCAGCGTACCATAGCCCATTCACTGCCAGCGGCGTCCACCTCGCTGGATCTACTTCTGCTGCCCCATCTACCCCTCCAACCTCCACTAGAAACTGTCAGTGTTCTGGGAACGGGGGTCCCCAGACTTTCCTACCTGCGGCCCACGGCGTGGCTATGCAAGCGGGCCCGTACGGCCCATCTTCACCAACAAGCGTTCAAGACCCTCGCGAGGGGCCAAGCCTCGCAAGGAAGATGACACAAGACCTCTTCAGGGGCGGCCTCACCAAGCTAGCTCGCGAGGGGTGGAGAGATCAAGGCAAGGTAATACTCACGAGGTTCCAGTGACGTGAGCCATGCTGATCGAGACCAGGCGGGCGCCAGTGCGCAGTGTCCTTGTTTCCTATTTGGTGCTAAGGAGGCAAGCGCAGATGAGGAGTACCGAGGCATCAGGAAAAGGTTTCCATATCGGTGCAACAAGACCAAGACCAGCATGATGGCAAGACGGAGGTCACCATGGAGCCCAAGGCGGCGTCACCACCAGAGCCTTTGGCAGGCGAAGACCACCTTTTGTTAGGATAACTTGTACTAGTTGTCTCCCTTCGAATTTGGTTGTTGTTGGCTCCCTTCCCGCTCAATATTTGGGGAGAGGAACAGGGCCTCTATAAATAGGACTAGCCACCAGTATATGGAGGTATCTGATCCTCAACCACACAAGCTCACCAAGCACAAGAGCACCTCACCTCGCGAGGCTGTTCTTCCACTTGTAACTGTTCATCCTCAACCCAAGAGGCAATCCACCAAACCACACTGGAGTATGGTATTACACCACAACGGTGGCCCGAACCAGTATAAATCTTGTGTCCCTTGTGTTGCGAGTTCGTCGAGCTAGGCCGTGGGTTCATAGAGTGCGTTAGTTAGTAAGAGGAAGAAGATCTTTGTGCGCACCCCAGTGTTCGAACCTTAAGGGTGTTGCCGAAACCCGAAATCTGACATTTGGCACGTCAGGTAGGGGTGTGCCGAAGCCTTCTTCTCCGTCAACCCATGCTTCGTCACTCCACCAAGCTCATGGAGGACGCTCGCCGAGCTCATGCTGAGCGCCGGGCCGCCCTCGCCACCCACGTTTCTCAGACGGCTCCCGTTGGCGGGCCTCCCCGTCGTTCTCCGTCACCCGCCGCCAACGCTGTCACCGGTCCGGCAGTTAACGAGCAGCAAGCCTCTTCGCTGCATCCCTCCGTGCGCCCTGATGGCCATACCGCCACCCCGTCGCTGACTCCGGCCGGCTCGTCATCTCACGCCCGTCATGCTCCCACGGATGCGCAGGCCGCGCTGCTCATGGCATGCGAGCTCCTGCGCTACCGTCTAGTCGACGACCTCTACGAGGACTAGCTCAACCGCATCGCCGAGCTTGTCAGCGCCACGGGAGGCTCTCCTGCACCGTCCCTCTTGCTGCCTTGCCCGCCCCCAGCTACGGGCGGCTTGGCTCTCGGAGCGCCTCCGCCTCCTCCGCAACAAGATGGCACCCTTGCGCCGAGGCGTGCAGCTCAGGGAGCACCTCAGCTCCCCCACATCAAGACGGCGTCTTCGCTCCAAGGTGCGCACCCAGTGGCGCGACCCACGATGCCGTGCGCCGGCGCACGAAGAAAGAAGCTGCCAAGAGATTCCCTGTCCACACGGATCATATTCAGTCCCATCATTATCAAGATTCATATTGCAAAACAAAGATTTAATAGGGGACACATCAATAACTTTTAGATCTTCATCTTTATTATCATGTAAACTAGAAGAACACGCTCTTATAAAGGAATCTTTCTTAGCACGCATCATAGCGGTTCTTTCTTTGCACTCATCAATGGAAATTCTCATGGCTTTGAGAGACTCATTGATATCATCCTTAGGTGGAATAGATCTAAGTTTCAAAGAATCAACATCAAGAGAAATTCTATCAATGTTCCTAGCCAACTCATCAATCTTAAGAAATTTTTCTTCAATCAAAGCATTGAAATTCTTTTGTGAAGTAATAAATTCTTTAATATTAGATTCAAAATCAGAGGACATCTTATTATAATTTCCATAAGAATTGTTGTAGGAATTACCATAATTATTAGAGGAATTACTAGGATAAGGCCTAGGATTAAAATTTCCTCTATACGCGTTGTTACCAAAATTGTTCCTACCAACAAAATTCACATCCATAGATTGATTATTATTCTCAATCAAAGTAGACAAAGGAATATCATTAGGATCAGAAGAAACACTTTTATTAGCAAATAATGTCATAAGTTCATCCATATTTCCACTCAAAACATTAATTTCTTCTATCGCATGCACTTTCTTATTAGTAGATCTTTCAGTGTGCCATTGAGAATAATTAACCATAATATTATCTAGGAGTTTAGTAGCTTATCCTAAAGTGATTTCCATAAAAGTGCCTCCCGCGGCCGAATCTAAAAGATTTCTAGAAGCAAAATTCAATCCAGCATAAAAAATTTGTATAATCATCCACAAATTCAAACCATGAGTAGGGCAATTATGTATCATTAATTTCATCCTCTCCCAAGCTTGTGCAACATGTTCATGATCAAGTTGCTTAAAATTCATAATATAGTTATCTTAGCGGGAGGAAAATACATAGAGATAAAAGCACCTTTGCACTTATTCCAAGAGTCAATACTATTTTTAGGCAAAGACGAAAACCAAGTTTTAGCATGGTCTCTAAGCGAAAAAGGAAATAGCTTCAATTTAACAATATCATTGTCCACATCTTTCTTCTTTTGCATATCACAAAAATCAATGAAGCTATTTAGATGGGTAGAGGCATCTTCACTAGGAAGGCCGGAAAACGGATCTTTCATGACAAGATTCAGCAAGGCAACATTAATTTCACAAGATTCAGCATCGGTAAGAGGAGCAATCGGAGAGCTAATAAAATCAATGTTGTTGGTATTGGTAAAGTCACACAATCTAGTGTTATCTTGAGCCATCGTGACAAGCAAGCAATCCAACACACAAGCAAACAAGAAATGGGCAAAAAGAGGCAAATAGAGAAAGAGAGGGAGGATAGAGAGAGAGGGCGAATAAAATGGCAAGGGTGAAGTGGGGGAGAGGAAAACGAGAGGCAAATGGAAAATAATGTAATGCGGGAGATAAGGGTTTGTGATGGGTAATTGGTATGTTGACTTCTGCGCAAACCTCCTCGGCAACGGCACTAGAGATCCTTCTTGCTACCTCTTGAGCACTATGTTGGTTTTCCCTTGAAGAGGAAAGGGTGATGCAGAAAAGTAGCATAACTATTTCCCTTAGTTTTTGAGAACCAAGGTATCAATCCAGTAGGAGGCTACGCGCGAGTCCCTCGCACCTGCACAAAACAAATAAATCCTCGCAACCAATGCGATAAGGGGTTGTCAATCCCTACACGGTCACTTACGAGAGTGAGATCTGATAGATATGATAAGATAATATTTTTGGTATTTTTATGATAAAGATACAAAGTAAAATAAAAGGCAATGAAAATAACTAAGTGTTGGAAGATTAATATGATGAAGATAGACCCGGGGGCCATAGGTTTCACTAGTGGCTTCTCTCAAGAGCATAAGTATTTTATGGTGGGTGAACAAATTACTGTTGAGCAATTGACGGAATTGAGCATAGTTATGAGAATATCTAGGTATGATCATGTATATAGGCATCACGTCGAGACAAGTAGACCGACTCCTGCCTGCATCTACTACTATTACTCCACACATCGACCGCTATCCAGCATGCATCTAGAGTATTAAGTTCATAAGAACAGATTAACGCCTTAAGCAAGATGACATGATGTAGAGGGATAAATTCATGCAATATGATAAAACCCCATCTTGTTATCCTCGATGGCAACAATACAATACGTGTCTTGCTACCTCTACTGTCACTGGGAAAGGACACCACAAGATTGAACCCAAAGCGAAGCACTTCTCCCATTGCAAGAAATATCAATCTAGTAGGCCAAACCAAACTAATAATTCGAAGAGACTTGCAAAGTTAACAAATCATACATAAAAGAATTCAGAGAAGATTCGAATATTGTTCATAGATAAACTTGATCATAAACCCACAATTCACTGGTCTCAACAAACACACCGCAAAAGAAGATTACATCGAATAGATCTCCACAAGAGAGGGGGAGAACTTTGTATTGAGATCCAAAAAGAGAGAAGAAGCCACCTAGCTAATAACTATGGACCCATAGGTCTGAGGTAAACTACTCACACTTCATCGGAAGGGCTATGGTGTTGATGTAGAAGCCCTCCGTGATCGATGCCCCCTTCAGCGGAGCTCCGGAACAGGCCCCAAGATGGGATCTCGTGGATACAGAAAGTTACCACGGTGGAATTAGGGTTTTGGCTCTGTATCGGATCGTTTGGGGGTACGTAGGTATATATAGGAGGAAGAAGTATGTCGGTGGAGCAACAGGGGGCTCACGAGGGTGGAGGGCGCGCCTGGGGGGGGGGGGTAGGCGCGCCCCCTACCTCGTGGCCTCCCTGTTGGTTGCTTAACGTAGGGTCCAAGTCTCCTGGATCTTGTTCGTTCTAGAAATCACGTTCCCGAAGGTTTCATTCCGTTTGGACTCCGTTTGATATTCCTTTTCTTCGAAACCCTAAAATAGGAAAAAAACAGCAATTCTGGGCTGGGCCTCCGGTTAATAGGTTAGTCCCAAAATAATATAAAGTGTATAATAAAGCCCAATAATGTCCAAAACAGTAGATAATATAGCATGGAGCAATCAAAAATTATAGATACATTGGAGACGTATCAAGCATCCCCAAGCTTAATTCCTGCTCGTCCTCGAGTAGGTAAATGATAAAAACAGAATTTTTGATGTGGAATGCTACAAGGCATAATTTCAATGTAATTCTTCTTAATTGTGGCATGAATATTCAGATCCGAAAGATTCAAGATAAAATTTTAATACTGACATAGAAATAATAGTACTTCAAGCATACTAACTAAGCAATTATGTCTTCTCAAAATAACATGGCCAAAGAAAGTTCATTCCTACAAAATCATATAGTTTAGTCATGCTCCATTTTCGTCACACAAGAATGCTCTCATCATACACAACCCCGATGACAAGCCAAGCAATGGTTTCATACTTTAGTAATCTCAAACTTTATAAACCTTCACACAATACATGAGCGTGAGCCATGGATATAGCACTATGGGCGGAATAGAGTATAATGATGGTGGTTATGTGGAGAAGACAAAAAGGAGAAAGTCTCACAACAACGAGGCTAATCAATGAGCTATGGAGATGCCCATCGATTGATGTTAATGCAAGGAGTAGGGATTGCCATGCAACGGATGCACTAGAGCTATAAATGTTAGAAAGCTCAACAAAAGAAACTAAGTGGGTGTGCATCCAACTTGCTTGCTCGCGAAGACCTAGGGCACTTGAGGAGGCCCATTGTTGGAATATACAAGCCAAGTTCTATAATGAAAAATTCCCACTAGTATATGAAAGTGACAAAACAAGAGACTCTCTATCATTAAGATCATGGTGCTACTTTGAAGCACAACTGTGGAAAAAAAGATAATAGCATTGTCCCTTTTCTTTTCTCTTTTTTGGGCCTTCCTTTTTTTATTTGGCCTTTCTCTCTTTTTTATTTGGGACAATGCTCTATTAAATGATGATCATCACACTTCTATTTATTTACAACTCAATGATTACAACTCGATACTAGAACAAGGTATGACTCTATATGAATTCCTCCGGCGGTGTACCGGGATATGCAATGAATCAAGTGTGACATGTATGAAAAATTATGAACGGTGGCTTTGCCACAAATACGATGTCAACTACATGATCATGCAAAGCAATATGACAATGATGAAAGTGTCATGATAAACGGGATGGTGGAAAGTTGCATGGCAATATATCTCGGAATGGCCATGGAAATGCCATAATAGGTAGGTATGGTGGCTGATTTAAGGAAGATATAAGGAGGTTTATGTGTGAAAGAGCGTATCACATCACGGGGTTTGGATGCACTGACGAAGTTTGCACCAACTCTCAATGTGAGAAAGGGCAATGCACGGTACCGAAGAGGCTAGAAATGATGGAAAGGTGAGAGTGCGTATAATCCATGGACTCAACTTTAGTCATAAAGAACTCACATACTTATTGGAAAAATCTACAAGTAATCAAAAACCAAGCACTACGCGCATGCTCCTAGGGGGATAGATTGGTATGAAAAGACCATCGCTCTCCCCCGACCCCCACTCATAAGGAGGACAATCAAAGAACACCTCATGTTTCAAATTTGTAACATAACGTTTACCATACGTGCATGCTACGAGACTTGCAAACTTCAACACAAGTATTTATCAATTTCACAACTACTCAACTAGCACAACTTTAATATCACTACCTCCATATCTCAAAACAATCATCAAGCATCAAACTTCTCTTAGTATTTAAAACGCTCATAAGAAAGTTTTTACTAATCTTGAATACCTAGCATATTAGGATTATTTAAGAAAATTACCATGCTATTTGAGACTCTCAAAATAATCTAAGTGAAGCATGAGAGATCAATAATTTCTGTAAAACAAATCCACCACAGTGCTCTAAAAGATATAAGTGAAGTACTAGAGCAAAACTATATAACTCAAAAGATATAAGTGAAGCACATAGAGTATTCTAATAATTTCCAAGTCATGTGTGTCTCTATCAAAAGGTGTGTACATCAAAGATGATTGTGGTAAACTAAAAATCAAATACTCAAATCATACAAGACACTCCAAGCAAAACACATATCATGTGATGAATAAAAATATAGCTCCAAGTAAAGTTACCGATGGAAGTAGACGAAAGAGGGGATGCCTTCCGGGGCATCCCCAAGCTTTGGCTTTTTGGGTGTCCTTAGATTATCTTGGGGGTGCCATGGGCATATCCAAGCTTAGGCTCTTTACACTCCTTGTTCCATAATCCATCAAATCCTTACCCAAAACTTGAAAACTTCACAACACAAAACTTAAAGTAGAAAATCTCGTGAGCTCCGTTAGCGAAAGAAAACAAAAGACCACTTCAAGGTACTGTAATTAACTCATTCTTTATTTATATTGGTGTTAAACCTACTGTATTCCAACTTCTCTATGGTTTATAAACTATTTTACTAGCCATAGATTCATCAAAACAAGCAAACAACACACGAAAAACAGAATCTGTCAAAAACAGAACAGTCTGTAGTAATATGTAGCTAGCGCAAGATATGGAACCCCAAAAATTGTAAAATAAATTGATGGACGTGATGAATTTATCTATTAATCATATTCAAAAATAATTAACTAAATAGCACTTTCCAAATAAAAATGGCAGCAGTTCTCGTGAGCGCTAAAGTTTCTGTTTTTTACAGCAACATTAACAAGACTTTCTCCAAGTCTTCCCAACGGGTCTACTTGGCACAAACACTAATTAAACACAAAAAACACAAAAAAATAGAGGATAGATAAATTATTTATTACTAAACAGGAGAAAAAAGCAAGGACTAAAAATAAAATTGGGTTGCCTCCCAACAAGCGCTATCGTTTAACGCCCCTAGCTAGGCATAAAAAGCAAGGATAGATCTAGGTATTGCCATCTTTGGTAGGCAATCCATAAGTGGCTCTTATAATAGATTCATAAGGTAATTTAATTTTATTTCTAGGAAAGTGTTCCATTCCTTTCCTTAACGGAAATTGGAATCTAAAATTTCCTTCCTTCACATCAATAATTGCACCAATCGTTCTAAGGAAAGGTCTACCAAGAATAATAGGACATGAAGGATTGCAATCTATGTCAAGAACGATAAAATCTACGGGCACATAATTCCTATTTGCAACAATAAGAACATCATTAATTCTTCCCATAGGTTTCTTAATAGTGGCATCCGCAAGGTGCAAGTTTAAAGAGCAATCATCAAAATCACGGAAACCTAAAAAATCACACAAAGTCTTTGGAATCGTGGAAACACTAGCACCCAAATCACACAAAGCATAGCATTCATGATCTTTAATTTTCATTTTAATAGTTGGTTCCCACTCATCATAAAGTTTTCTAGGGATAGAAACTTCCAACTCAAGTTTTTCTTCATAAGATTGCATCAAAGCATCAACGATATGTTTGGTAAAAGCTTTATTTTGGCTATAAGCATGAGGAGAATTTAGCATGGATTGCAACAAGGAAATACAATCTATCAAAGAGAAATTACCATAATTAAATTCCTTGAAATCCAAAATAGTAGGTTCATTAACATCTAGAGTTTTGATCTCTTCAATCCCACTTTTATCAAATTTAGCATCAAGATCTAAAAACTCCGAATTTTTGGAACGCCTTCTAGGTAAAGGGGGATCATATTAACTCCCATCATTATCAAGATTCATATTGAAAAACAAAGATTTAATAGGGGACACATCAATTAGTTTTAGATCTTCATCTTTATTATCATGGAAACTAGAAGAACACACTCTTATAAAGGAATCTTTCTTAGCACGCATCCTAGCAGTTCTTTCTTTGCACTCATCAATGGAAATTCTCATGTCTTTGGGAGACTCATTGATATCATTCTTAGGTGGAATAGATCTAAGTTTCAAAGAATCAACATCAAGAGAAATTCTATCAACGTTCTTAGCCAACTCATCAATCTTAAGAAATTTTTCTTCAATCAAAGCATTGAAATTCTTTTGCGAAGTAATAATTTCTTTAATATTAGATTCAAAATCACAGGGCATCTTATTATAATTTCCATAAGAATTGTTGTAGGAATTACCATAATTATTAGAGGAATTACTACGATAAGGCCTAGGATTAAAATTTCCACTATACGCGTTGTTACCAAAATTGTTCCTACCAACAAAATTCACATCCATAGATTCATTATTATTCTCAATCAAAGTAGACAAAGGCATATCATTAGGATCAGAAGAAACACTTTTATTAGCAAATAATGTCATAAGTTCATCCATCTTTCCACTCAAAACATTAATTTCTTCTATCACATGAACTTTCTTATTAGTAGATCTTTCAGTGTGCCATTGAGAATAATTAACCATAATATTATCTAGGAGTTTAGTAGCTTCTCCTAAAGTGATTTCCATAAAAGTGCCTCCCGCTGCCGAATCTAAAAGATTTCTAGAAGCAAAATTCAATCCGGCATAAAAATTTTGTATAATCATCCACAAATTCAAACCATGAGTAGGGCAATTACGTATCATTAATTTCATCCTCTCCCAAGCTTGTGCAACATGTTCATGACAAAGTTGCTTAAAATTCATAATATTGTTTCTAAGAGAGATGATCTTAACGGGAGGAAAATACTTAGAGATAAAAGCATCTTTGCACTTATTCCAAGAATCAATACTATTTTTAGGCAAAGACGAAAACCAAGTTTTAGCATGATCTCTAAGAGAAAAAGGAAATAGATTCAATTTAACAATATCATTGTCCACATCTTTCTTCCTTTGCATATCGCATAAATCAATGAAGCTATTTAGATGGGTAGAGGCATCTTCACTAGGAAGGCCGGAAAATGGATCTTTCATGACAAGATTCAGCAAGGCAGCATTAATTTCACAAGATTCAGCATCGGTAAGAGGAGCAATCGGAGTGCTAATAAAATCATTGTTGTTGGTATTGGTAAAGTCACACAATTTAGTGTTATCTTGAGCCATCGTGACAAGCAAGCAATCCAACACACAAGCAAACAAGAAACGGGCAAAAAGAGGCAAATAGAGAAAGAGAGGGAGGATAGAGAGAGAGGGCAAATAAAACGGCAAGGGTGAAGTGGGGGAGAGGAAAACGAGAGGCAAATGGCAAATAATGTAATGCGGGAGATAAGGGTTTGTGATGGGTACTTGGTATGTTGACTTTTGCGCAGACCTCCCCGACAACGGCGCCAGAAATCCTTCTTGCTACCTCTTGAGCACTGCGTTGGTTTTCCCTTGAAGAGGAAAGCGTGATGCAGCAAAGTAGCGTAAGTATTTCCCTCAGTTTTGAGAACCAAGGTATCAATCCAGTAGGAGGCTACGCGCGAGTCCCTCGCACCTGCACAAAAGAAATAAATCCTCGCAACCAATGCGATAAGGGGTTGTCAATCCCTACACGGTCACTTACGAGAGTGAGATCTGATTGATATGATAAGATAATATTTTTGGTATTTTTATGATAAAGATGCAAAGTAAAATAAAAGGCAATGAAAATAACTAAGTGTTGGAAGATTAATATGATGAAAAGATAGACCCGGGGGCCATAGGTTTCACTAGTGGATTCTCTCAAGAGCATAAGTATTTTACGGTGGGTGAACAAATTACTGTTGAGCAATTGACAGAATTGAGCATAGTTATGAGAATATCTAGGTATGATCATGTATATAGGCATCACGTCCGAGACAGGTAGATCGACTCCTGCCTGCATCTACTACTATTACTCCACACATCAACCGCTATCTAGCATGCATCTAGAGTATTAAGTTTGTAAGAACAGAGTAACGCCTTAAGCAAGATGACATGATGTAGAGGAATAAATTCATGCAATATGATAAAATCCCATCTTGTTATCCTCGATGGCAACAATACAATACGTGCCTTGCTGCCCCTACTGTCACTGGGAAAGGACACAGCAAGATTGAACCCAAAGCTAAGCACTTCTCCCATTGCAAGAAAGATCAATCTAGTAGGCCAAACCAAACTGATAATTCGAAGAGACTTGCAAAGATAACCAATCATACATAAAAGAATTCAGAGAAGATTCAAATATTGTTCATAGATAAACTTGATCATAAACCCGCAATTCATCGGTCTCAACAAACACACCGCAAAAGAAGAGTACATCGAATAGACCTCCACAAGAGAGGGGGAGAACTTTGTATTGAGATCCAAAAAGAGAGAAGAAGCCATCTAGATAATAACTATGGACCCGTAGGTCTGAGGTAAACTACTCACACTTCATCGAAAGGGCTATGGTGTTGATGTAGAAGCCCTCCGTGATCGATGCCCCCTCCAGCGGAGCTCCGAAACAGGCCCCAAGATGGGATCTCGTGGATACAGAAAGTTACGGCGGTGGAATTAGGGTTTTGGCTCCATATCTGATCGTTTGGGGGTACGTAGGTATATATAGGAGGAAGAAGTATGTCGGTGGAGCAACAGGGGGCCCACGAGGGTGGAGGGCGCGCCTGGGGGGGTAGGCGCGCCCCCTACCTCATGGCCTCCCTATTGGTTGCTTGACATAGTGTCCATATCTCCTGGATCTTGTTCGTTCCAAAAATCACGTTCCCGAAGGTTTCATTCCGTTTGGACTCTGTTTGGTATTTTCTTCGAAACCCCAAAATAGGCAAAAAAACAGCAATTCTGGGTTGTGCCTCCGGTTAATAGGTTAGTTCCAAAAATAATATAAAAGTGTATAATAAAGCCCAATAATGTCCAAAACAGTAGATAATATAGCATGGAGCAATCAAAAATTATAGATACGTTGGAGACGTATCAATCATCCCCAAGCCGCTCGGGCCTGACCCAGTGGCATGTTGCTTTTCATGTGTAATCTATCTATGATTATCACTTGCTTGATTGTCACCCACCATGGGAGCCGCGCGCCAACCGTCTTTCTTCAGGATCCTTCGCGTGAGAATGTTCGGCACGACGTTTGTGCTTGGGCCCGCCCCTGCAGCATCGATAAATCCAATGGCTAAGCTCCGTCTGGCGGGCCGGTCCCGTTCATGTAACCTCCTAGGGCCGTTGGTGCTTGGCCTTCTCACACGATAACCTCAGGAGATTCGTCCGACGAAGGTTGTCTAACCACCTGAGGTAGGGCCTCGTGAGTCCCGCGCTGGCTCACGAGTGCCCAGATACACCTCCTCCATCCCTACCGTGTGAGCCACGTGTCAGGGCGGGGCTGTACACACCCCCGGGGCTCTCCACAGTAGGGAGTCCCCTCCCACAAGTCGGTGATGGACCAGTAATCACCGCGGCGATTTGTTACCCTCCTCGCGCTAACCGGCAGGAACCTCCTGAGGACGATAGCGAGCGGTACAACGGACTCTCTATCTTCTCCCATGCAATTCGCTTGCGCTATAAAAGGGGGGCTCCTGAGCATCGTGTCTCAGGAGCTCTTACTGGCTCTCTAGCCCTCACCCCTGGCCTTGACCACGGCATCGCAACCTGGCATACCAGCGGCAGCTGAGCTCACTCGAGGGTCGGGACCTATGCATGTAGAGCATCAGGAAGAGCATAGAGAAGAGGGGGAGGCCCGCATGGGACTAACCTAGCTACCCAGCAGCGGCCGACGCCCATGTCTGGTGCAACACGAGGAACCAGCTCCGGAACGCCAAGATAAGTCTTGTACCTGGACCGACCCAACACTACGACATAAGATCCTCGCCTTTTCGCTGCCCTGCTACGGCAACGTCACCTTCCCTTACCATCCTCAGGTAGTTGCTTGCACGCTAAAGGGGACCTCTTGAGAATCACGCCTCAGGAGCTATTACTGGACCTCGCGATGCTCACCTCCTGGCCTTGACCACGGCATCACGACCTGGCATACCAGTGACGGCTGCAGCCTGCCTAGGGACCGGGACCTGTCAGCGTAGAGCACCAAGTTGCCATGGGATTGGAAAGGGGGGGACTGAGCCTCAGCAGGACGTGCACTCACAAATTTTCATAATAAGGACGATATTAACAAAAGGCATTACAGACGCTTTACACACCCCCGCGGGGTCTGTTTCGATTCCTCGCAGGGAAAAAAGGAGGGAATTCCTACGAGCTCTATCTACATGCGTCGGATGTCGCCAACGCCATCATCAACAGTGGGCTGTGGAAGGCCGGTGCCAACCCCATCCAGATCAACGGCGGCGGCGGCCCGACGCAGCGATCTTGCTCCAAGCGCGACGAGAGCTCGGGGGCATGTAGCTATCGTCGCTTGTCTCCAGAGACTCCATGAGCTCGGGAGAGTCGCTGGACCACCAAGAGTCGCCGCTGTCGCTGGAGGAGCTGCAGGCGAGGCCTGCAGTAGGCCTAGCGCCCGCCGCTGCACCGTCCTGGCGACCTCCTTTAGGGCAGCACTCCAAGCGGCGGCCTTCCTTATCGAAGACCTTGAAGGACAGTGTGGAGGCGCCGTCATACTCGCAGTGGATGGCGAGGGCGCCGTTCGCGCGAAAGACTTGGGCGATCTCGCCCCAGCCTTGAGTCATGAAGATCCTCCCGGAGGCGATAGCTTCAACTTCCGCTCCAGTCGCCGGGGCGTCGCAGTCGGCGTGCTGCAGAAAAAGCTCGAGAGGGCCCCTCGGCGGCATCTCGGCGGTGAAGAACTGTGAAAGGCGGATCCAAGTGCTTGGGGGCATCGCCTCCCACAGCACGAACTCGCGCGAGGAGTCTGCAACATGGACCCCTGGGGCGACGCTGTGCGCCTCCGATGCACGGCGACCACGGCCCTGGCACGGGCAGCGACGGTCATCGCTCCTTCCTCTGGAATCCTCGGCGTGAGCGTACAAGGGAAACGGGTACCCAGGAGGCGGCCTCTCGTACCACGGCCACGACACCACCGGCCTCACGACCATCTCGCGACGATGAGACCTCCTCTTCTTCGGCGGGAGCAGCTCGGGCTCGTTGAGGGGAGTCTTGCCCTTCTCTGCGGCCGAGAATCTCCGAATCGGCGCCATGACTACACCAGCAAAGAGTGAAGGAAGAAAGGAGAAGAAGCAGGAGGAGCAAGGAAGGGACGGGTGATGTGGGCTCCTCCCCCACTACCCGTTTATATCTAAGGGACGGCCAACCGCCGGCCTCCACGATCTAAGGTAAGAATGATGGTTTTTCCTTGCATGCAGCAGAGACTTGTCAAATCAGGCAGTTGCCGAGGCAGCGTGGGGAAGCGGAGATGCCCACGTCTGATCAACCACCACCCGTATACCAAGGCCGCATGCTATTGGGGCCCGCGGCGCTCCACACTTGCTCTTTGGCTTCGCCTCGAAGCCAAGCCCGAGCGCGCCTTGGGCCCGGGGGCTACTGTCGGCATTCTGGGAAAGGGGGTTCCCAGACGTGCCTGCCTGCGGGCCACGGCATCGCTCTACAACCGGGCCCGTATGGCCCATCTTCACCAACAAGCGTTCAAGACCCTCGCGAGGGGCCAAGCCTCGCGAGGCGGATGACACAAGACCTCCATAGGGGCGGCCTCACCAAGCTAGCTCGCGAGGGGCGGAGAGATCAAGGCCAGGAAAACCTCGCGAGGTTCCAGTGACGTGAGCCATGACGATCAAGACCAGGCGGGTGCTAGGCGGGCGCCAGCGCGCGCAGTGTCCTTGTTTCCTCTTTGGTGCTAAGGAGGCAAGCGCAGACGAGGAGTACCGAGGCATCATGCAAAGGTTTCCATATAAGTGAAACAAGACCAATACCAGCAGGACGGCAAGACGGAGGCCACCATGGAGCCCAAGGCGGCGTCACCACCAGAGCCTTTGGCAGGCGAAGACCACCTTTTGTCAGGATAACTTGTACTAGTTGTCTCCCTTCGAATTTGGCCATTGTTGGCTCCCTTTCCGCTCAATACTTGGGGAGAGTACCAGGGCCTCTATAAATAGGACTAGCCACCACTATAGGGAGGTATCTGATCCTCAACCGCACAAGCTCACCAAGCACAAGAACACCTCACCTCGTAAGGCTGTTCTTCCCCTTGTAACTGTTCATCCTTAGCCCAAGAGGCAATCCACCACACCACACTTGAGTAGGGTATTACACCACAATAGTGGCACGAACCAGTATAAATCTTGTGTCCCTTGTGTTGCGAGTTCGTCGAGCTAGGCCGTGGGTTCATAGAGTGCGTTAGTGTAACACCCTGGATATAACTTTCCCAATTTGTACTCCAACTCTTGCCGTTTCCGACGTTAAGTTATATTTTTTTCCTCGGGTTCGGGTTTTTGTCTCCGTGTGTTGTTTTCATTGTCATGCATCTCATATCATGTCATCATGTGCATTGCATTTGCATACGTGTTCGTCTCATGCATTCGAGCTTTTTCCCCGTTGTCCGTTTTGCATTCCGGCGCTTCGTTCTCCTCCTGTGGTCATTTCTAGCTTTATTTCGTGTGTGGGGATTAAACATTTCCGGATTGGACCGAGACTTGCCAAGCGGGCTTGGTTTACTACCGGTAGACCGCCTGTCAAGTTTCGTATCATTTGGACTTTGTTTGATACTCCAACGGTTAACCAAGGGACCGAAAAGGCCTCATGTGTGTTGCAGCCCAACACCCCTCCAATTTGGCCCAAAACCCACCTAACTCTGCTCCATCATCTAAAGCGTTCGATCACGATCGCGTGGCCGAAAACCGCACCTCATTTGGACTCTCCTAGCTCCCCCTATGCCTATATATACACCCCCCATTCCAAATTCGCGGATCCTCTCCCCCCTAACCCTAAAAAAATCTCCCCGCCGCCGCCGGACATGTCCGCCGCCTAACCGGACACGTCCAGCCCACAGCCGCCCAATCGCGCGCCGCCACGTGGGGGCGTGCCCACTTCGCCGCGCCGCCGCCCGCGCGGGCCCGCTAGGCCCAAGGCTGGCCCTCGTGAGCCCGCGAGCCGAGCCGCCTCGCCCGCCGCCTCCTTCGCCGGCCGCCCCCAAGCCGCCATCGCCGCCGCGCCGCAGCCGCCGGACCTCGCCGCCCGGCGCCATCGTCGCCTCGCCGCCTCCGCGGGCCACCGCCGAGCGCCGCCACCATCGTCCGGCCACTCCGGCGACCGGATCCGGCCGGCCCCGGCCTCCTCCGACCTCCCCGGCGCCGCCCCGCGTCCTCCTCCGGCGAACTCCGGCCAGATCTCGGCGATCCTCGACTTCCGCGCCAAAGTCAACCCTAGATCCGGTGGTAAAATTCGGCTAAGTCCTCAGAATTCTCAGTTCAAGTGCTCATGTTCATGGCTCCGTAACTTTGCATCCGTAGCTCCGATTCATGCATATAGCATATCAAAATGTTCATCTCAGAGAGTACATCATTTCATTCCATTGCATCATTTTTATTTGAGTTCATCTTGATTCCCGAAAGTTTGTTAGAAGAGGGCTACTTGAGTTAATTGTCAGATCTGCTACCCCGTTTAGCACTTTTGCCATTTTTGCCATGATTATTGTGTGCATGTTATGCCCGTGTGCTCTACATATATTTTGTTAAGGGTTTTGTCATCTTTCAAGAGGTGCAACCCATGTATTTTTAGGATGTGTGTGGTGACTAGTGCAAGCTTGCAAAGTGGTGCACTTGCTAATTCTGTTTTCAGGGACTTAGTAATTTCACTAAGTTCTGGAGCTGTTTATCTCATGTTGCCATATGTTCATCTTGTTTGCTAGTGATTCGTGCCTCTTTTGAGGATGATTAGTAAGGATGTTTTGTTGATATTGTAGTGCTCTATCCATCCATGCCTTTGTTTGAAATTATGGAGCACCCTAGCTTGAGCCAATCGAGCTCTACTTTTGCTACTTTGTGAATCTGAGCAGATTGTCAACTTGTTTGCAATTTTGCCGGTGATGTTGTAGTTGATCCGTGCATGCTATGCTATTGTTCTTGCCATGTCTAGATTGAATTTTGTGACTTCTTGATGGATGTATGCTTGTCTTGCCATGACTTGCTCTGTAGTGAGTGCATCGAGCTCGTAAACATGCCTACTTGAGTTACATTTCAGCATGTGCCAGTTTTCACTAAGTCTGAAAACTGTTTATGTTTTTGCCATGTTCACATGCTTGCAATTGTATTTTATGATCCCTTTTGGCTCAAGGTCACTAAGGGACTTTTGTTAAGCTCCTTGAGTATCTCCATGCCATGCTTTACTTTGCCATGTTCAGGTCCTGTAGCATGTAGTTTTGTTGCTCCAAAGAGGGCTACCTGATCTGAAATTCCAGACAAGTGTTAATTTCACTAAGTCTGAACTCTGTTTGTCATATGCATTTTTGCCATGCTTGTTTGAACCTGTTAATGATGAATTGGCCGTAGCTCAGTGATAGACTTTTGTTAAGCATCTTGTGTGTATCCCTGCCATGTATTTTGTTGTCATGTTTGGGTGCTGTAGCATGTTCATTTCGTTGCATTTAGATGCCTACTTGCTGTAAATCGCAGACCGGTGTCATTTTTGAATCGCTTGCCATTTCCAAACCGTAACTCCGATTCCGGGGTTCTTTATATCGTTTTCAAGCGATTTCATCTAATCTTTCCAGTGGCACACTTGGTTTTCCAAGTTGAGGCCAGGTTCATGCATTTCCTGTCATATCTTGCATTTTGCATCCCGCATCGCATCCCGCATAGCATATCATCATTGCATCATATTGCTTGATCCTTGCACATGGTTAATTGTGTCCTTGTTGCTTGTTTGTCTTGTTTGGGTAGAGCCGGGAGACGAGTTCGCTAACGAGGAGCCCGTTGAGTTTGCTTTCGAGGATCCAGTCAACTCTGACAACTGTGCAGGCAAGATGATCATACCCTCGAAATCACTACTATCTTTGCTATGCTAGTTTGCTCGCCCTTTTGCTATGCCATTGCTACGATGCCTACCACTTGCTTGCAATCCTCCCAAATTGCCATGTCAAACCTCTAACCCACCATGTCCTAGCAAACCGTTGATTGGCTATGTTACCGGTTTGCTCAGCCCCTCTTATAGCGTTGCTAGTTGCAGGTGAAGATTGAAGGCCGTTCCTTGTTGGAACATTTATTTACTTGTTGGGGTATCATTATATTGTCTTGCTATCTTAATGCATCTATATACTTGGTAAAGGGTGGAAGGCTCGACCTCTCGCCTAGTGTTTTGTTCCACTCTTGCCGCCCTAGTTTCTGTCATATCGGTGTTATGTTCCCGAATTTTGCGTTCCTTACGCGGTTGGGTTATAATGGGAACCCCTTGATAGTTTGCCTTGATTAAAGATTTTCCAGCCATGCCCAACCTTGGTTTTACCATTTGCCACCTAGCCTTTTCTTTCCCTTGGGTTCTGCAGACTCAAGGGTCATCTTATTTTAACCCCCCCGGGCCAGTGCTCCTCTGAGTGTTGGTCCAAAGTAGAGCCCCTTGCAGCGCCACCTCGGGGAAACTCGAGGGCTGGTTTTAGTTGTACGGATTGCTTATCTGAGTGTGCCCTGAGAAAGAGATATGTGCAGCTCCTATCGGGATTTGTCGGCACATTCGGGCGGTGTTGCTGGTCTTGTTTTAACCTGTCAAAGTGTCTTGAATTACCGAGATACCGAGTCTGATCGGAACGTCTTGGGAGGAGGTCTATTCCTTCATTGACTGTGAGAGCTTGTCATGGGCTAAGTTGGGACTCCCCTGCAGGGCTTTCGAAAGCCGCGCCCGCGGTTATGGGCAGATGGGAATTTGTTAATGTCCGGTTGTAGATAACTTGAACCTTAACTTAATTAAAATGAATCAACTGAGTGTGTTACCGTGATGGCCTCTTCTCGTGGAGTCCGGGAAGTGGACATGGTGTTGGAGTAATGTTTGCGCAGGATCCTCTCTAGTTTCTCGCTCGCGCTTTGCCTCCTCTTCTCGCTCTCCTTTGCGAATAAGTTAGCCACCATATATGCTAGTCGCTTGCTGCAGCTCCACATATATTTACCTTGCCTTACCTGTAAGCTTAAATAGTCTTGATCGCGAGGGTGCGAGATTGTTGAGTCCCTGTGGCTCACAGATTACTATTACACCAGATGCAGGGCCTGATGATTCCGCTCCGGGAGACGCGTATGAGCTCAAGTGGGAGTTCGACGAAGACTCTCAACATTACTATGTTTCCTTTCCCGATGATCAGTAGTGGTGCCCAGTTGGGGGTGATTGGGACCATTGTCGCATGTTGGGTTCTCTTTTATTTTGGCGTCGTAGTCGGGCCATGAGTGCTTGGATGATGTAATGTTATTTATGTACTTGATTGACGTGGCGAGTGTAAGCCAACTCGCTCGCGCTTTGCCTCCTCTTCTCGCTCTCCTTTGCGAATAAGTTAGCCACCATATATGCTAGTCGCTTGCTGCAGCTCCACATATATTTACCTTGCCTTACCTGTAAGCTTAAATAGTCTTGATCGCGAGGGTGCGAGATTGCTGAGTCCCTGTGGCTCACAGATTACTATTACACCAGATGCAGGGCCTGATGATTCCGCTCCAGGAGACGCGTATGAGCTCAAGTGGGAGTTCGACAAAGACTCTCAACGTTACTATGTTTCCTTTCCCGATGATCAGTAGTGGTGCCCAGTTGGGGGTGATTGGGACCATTGTCGCATGTTGGGTTCTCTTTTATTTTGGCGCCGTAGTCGGGCCATGAGTGTTTGGATGATGTAATGTTATTTATGTACTTGATTGACGTGGCAAGTGTAAGCCAACTATGTTTTCTCCCCTTTATTATTTATATTACATGGGATGTTGTGAAGATTGCCTTACTTGCGACATATGCCTTCAATGCGATTATGTCTCTAAGTCGTTCCTCGACATAGTCGCATTGAGGGTGTTACAAGTTGGTAATCAGAGCCTTCCCCGACCTTAGGAGCCCCATTGCTTGATCGTTTTTAGCGGCCAAGTTGTGTCTAGAAAAATGTTTTGAGTCATTTAGGAATTATATATCGGAGAGATTAGGAATTCTTTTTACTTCCCAGTCTCCTCATCACTCTGGTAAGGCATCATGACGTAGAGTTTTGACTCTTCTCTTCTCAAATTTCACTAAAAAAAATTTAGGATCATGCGGGTATCTTGGAATCGTTCCGATGGTTTTATGATGAGAACATTGGCTTGGTGCCTCCTGTCAGGGGTTTAGTGGAAGTGTCCTGGGGAGTTGAGCTCTGAGGTGTTGTCATCATAATTTTATCATTGCAGTTCTGGAATACCTGAGTCTAGTACGCCAACATCGAAAATCTCTTTTATGCAGTTCGTTGGTGAGATAACCTCGACGCCACCCAGTACTGGGGCGGGAGTTCGGGAGTATCGCCATAACTTGTATAACGGATGCTTTTCGAAGGTTGAGGTAGATGGTTTCCGAAGGTTTCTTGGTTATGTGTTGAAGGATGGATACAGCTGGATGTAGGATTTGCTAGTTTGGGTGAGATATTATGCTTCCCCTGTATCCCCAACACCTGATTGCATAACCGGAAAGGTTCGGGAGTTTCATAGGTGGGAATTCTAGTAGCTCTAGTTCTTCTTCCACGGATATTGGTTTGAGATTGGGATTTCTTATCGATTATTCGTTCTTGATCCATACCTTGTTGATTTATTTCTCTACCTTAATTCTAAGTGGCTTCTCAATTTATGGATATGTGACCATTTCAAGAGGAATGCATTCGTTCATTTTGTTCGGATGTGAAGACTATATGTTGCAATTTTCATTCCGTTGGATTCAGCTTCAATATTTATATGTCAATGTGCTAATGGTGGTCAACCTCTTCAAGATGGCTCCTCCAACGTGCACGACTCCGAATCCTGATCCGCCACCACCTCCACCTCCTCCGGAGGCATGACAAGCTGTGATGGCCGCAACCAATGCAAACGCATAGTTGATCATGCAAATTCTTCAAGAGCGCAATCAAGGCAACCAAGGGAATCAAGGCAGCAAACAGAATCACTTTGCTACACTCAACCAGTTCCTTGCTAACGGGCCAAAGACTTTTAGCAATTGTGTTGAGGCAAACGATGCTGACGATTGGCTTGTGGATCTGTGCAAGCATTTCGAGTGCAGTAATGTCAGGCCTGAGGACTTTGTTAAGTTCGCTTCCTTCCAACTCAAAGATCAAGCTGCAGAATGGTTCCAGCAGTACAAGGACTCCAGAGGTGGACGTGTTATCACTTGGGATGACTTCCGTCGAGATTTCTGAGCTCATCATATTCCGCAGAGCGTGGTTGAAAGCAAGCGTGAGGAATTCCGCAACCTGAAGCAAGGCTCTTTGTCTATCTATGACTACAACAAGTTGTTTCAGAAGCTCGCCCGCTTTGCCAAGCAGGACGTCCCTGATGAGAAGAGCATGATATATCAGTTCAGGGGTGGTCTCAGAGAAGAAATTCAGCTCGCTCTTGTTCTCTTTGAGCCCTTGAGATACGATGAGTTCTACAACATGGCGCTGAAGCAAGAGGCTGCTCAGTTGAGGTGTGATGCTTCCAAGAAGCGAGTCAGAGATGTTACTCCTTCTTCCTCTACTCAAGTGGCCAAGCAGCAGAAGTATTGGCTTCCTCCTCCTCTGTTCCGTCAGCCGTATCAGCAGAAGAGCAAAGGTGGCAGTGGTTCTTCCCACCCACCCAACCCTGGTTTTCAGAACAAGACTTCGTCTCAAGCTCCAAGATCGAGTGCTCCGTATCACCGTCCGCTTTCAGAGGTCACGTGCAACAAGTGCCAATAGAAGGGTCACTATGCCAACAAGTGTTTCAACCAGAGGTGTCTTCCTCCTCCTCCTCCTGTCAGATCGGCAAGTACAGCTGTGGTCAAGCATAACCCCAAGCATGCCAAGGTTAATTTGCTGAATGCAGCTCAGGCAGAGGACTCACCAGATGTGATCATGGGTAACCTTCTTGTTAACGATGTTCCTGCAAAAGTTCTTTTTGACATGGGTGCATCGCATTGTTTCATCTCGAGACCTTTTGCATCTAAGCATGATTTTGTTACTCAAGTGTTGCCGAAACTTGGCTATCGTCTCTCCGGCCCGTCAAATGACATCTCGAGTATGCGTTCCGGATGTTACTATCACTTGGGGTGACTATAAGTTCTTGCCCTATCCAAATGTTCTTGGTGACTCAAATATTGATCTTATTCTCGGGATGGATTGGCTTTCTAAGCACAAGGCTCAGCTTGATTGTGCAGCCAGGCAGATTCAATTGACTCATTCGTCTAAGGATGTGATTGTCTTTGCCGCTCGTGATAATACCATCCGTCTGTTTTCTCTCAATGAAATGGGTGAACTCGATGCCATCTTGCAAATTCCAGTCGTTTGCGAATATCAAGACGTCTTTCCAGAAGAGCTTCCAGGAATGCGTCCGCACCGGCCAGTTGAATTCGTTATTGATCTTGAGCCTGGCACGGAACCTATGTGCAAACGTCCTTATAAGCTCGGACCTGAAGAGTTGAAGGAGCTGAAGAAGCAACTCGATATTCAAGAGAAAATGGGTCTCATACGGCCTAGTTCTTCTCCGTGGGGTTGTGGTGTTCTTTTTGTGAAGAAGAAGGATGGAACGGACCGACTTTGTGTTGATTACCGTCCAGTGAACAAGAAGACCATCAAGAACAAATATCCACCTCCCAACATCAATGAGCTGTTCGAACAACTCAAAGGTGCTCAAGTATTCTCCAAGCTTGATCTCCGTATGGGTTATCATCAGATTCGTATCCGTGAGCAAGATATTCCCAAGACAGCTTTCAGGACAAGCTTTGGTTCATATGTATACACTGTCATGTCTTTTGGCCTCGTCAACACTCCTCCAACGTTCTCTCGCATGATGAACTTCATCTTCAACGCCTACACCAATGACTTCGTTTTGGTCTATCTCGACGACATTCTGGTTTTCTCGAAGAACAAGGAAGATCATGCCAAGCATTTGCGTTTGGTTCTTGATAAGCTCAGGGAACATCAGTTCTACGCCAAGTTCTCCAAGTGTGAATTTTGGCTCGATGAGGTTCTTTATCTTGGTCATATCATCTCTGCCAAGGGCATTGCCGTGAATCCTGAGAAGGTGTCTGCAATTGTGAATTGGGAACCTCCTCAGAACGTGAAGCAACTCCGTAGCTTCCTCGGTCTCGCAAGCTATTGCCGAAGATTCGTTGAAAACTTTTCCAAGATCGCGAAGCCTCTCTCTAATCTTCTCCAGAAGCACGTCAAGTACGTTTGGTCTCCGGAGTGTGACATTGCTTTCAACACATTGAAAGAGAAATTGATCACTGCTCCAGTTCTGACTCTGCCTGATGAATCCAAACCGTACGAGGTCTTTTGTGATGCCTCTCTCCAAGTTCTTGGCGCGGTATTGATGCAAGAGAAGAAAGTTGTTGCTTATACATCTCGCCAGTTGAAGCCTAATGAGAAGAACTACCCCACTCATGATCTCGAGTTGGCGGCAGTTGTGCATGCTCTTTTGACTTGGAGACATCTTCTACTGGGAAGAAAAGTGGACATTTTCACTAATCACAAGAGTCTCAAGTACATCTTTACTCAGCCTAATATCAACCTCAGGCAAACTCGATGGGTCGAAATGATTCAAGAGTATAATCCGAGTATCGAGTATACTCTAGGCAAGGCCAATGTGATTCCTGACGCATTGAGCAGAAAGGCTTACTGCAACAGTCTGATTCTTAAGCCTTATCAACCCGAGCTTTGTGAAGCTTTCCGCAAACTTAATCTGCAAGTTGTTCCTCAAGGTTTCCTCGCCAACCTTGAAGTCTCTCCTACCTTGGAAGACCAGATTCGCCAAGCCCAGCTTCTTGATGCTATGGTGAAAAAGGTGAAGATTGGGATTGCCAAGAGTCAGTCCAAGTACAAATGCTACCGCCTTCATGACAAAGATACTCTTTTCTTCGAGGATCGTATTGTTGTACCCAAAGGTGACCTTCGTAAAGTGATCATGAACGAGGCTCACAATTCTCTCCTCTCCATCCACCCTGGGAGCACGAAGATGTATCAGGACCTCAAGCAAGCTTATTGGTGGACTCGAATGAAGCGCGAGATTTCTCAATTCGTGAATGAATGTGATGTCTGCAGAAGAGTGAAGGCAGAACACCAAAGGCCAGCAGGTCTCCTCCAACCTCTTGCCATTCCAGAATGGAAGTTTGACCACATTGAGATGGACTTCGTGACTGGGCTTCCAAAGTCCAAGCGTGGAAATGATGCTATATTCGTTGTCATCGATAAACTCACCAAAGTGGCTCACTTTCTGCCTATTAAAGGGTCGATCACTGCAGCTCAATTGGCGGAACTCTATACCTCTCGCATTGTTTCTCTGCACGGTATTCCACAAGTGATCTCTTCAGACCGTGGCAGCATCTTTACCTTGAAGTTTTGGGATTCTTTTTAGAAGGCCATGGGCACCAACATCCGCTTCAGCACATCTTTCAATCCTCAAACTAGCGGTCAAGTCGAGCGTGTCAACCAGATTGTTGAAGATATGCTCAGGGCTTGTGTGATCTCCTTCGGCATTAAGTGGGAGGATTGTCTTCCGTATGCTGAATTCTCCTACAACAACAGTTTTCAAGCAAGTTCGGGCAAGGCCCCATTCGAAATTCTGTATGGCAGGAAGTGCCGTACCCCTCTCAACTGGTCTGAAACCGGTGAGCGTCAGCTTTTGGGTAATGACTTAATCACAGAGGCAGAAGAAATGTGCAAAGTCATTTGTGATAACCTCAAAGCAGCTCAACCCCGCCAGAAGAGCTACTATGATAGTAAGCACCGTGATTTGGCTTTCGAGACCGGAGATCATGTTTACCTCCGTGTCTCTCCTATGAAAGGTACTCGTCGCTTCGGTATCAAAGGGAAGCTTGCCCCTAGATACGTGGGACCTTTCAAGATTGTCAGCAAGAGAGGCGACCTCGCCTATCAACTCGAGCTTCCTTCAAACTTTGCAAATGTTCATGACGTGTTCCATGTCTCTCAGCTTCGAAAGTGCTTCAAGACTCCTGACCGCACCATCAACTTCGAGGACATTGAGCTCCAAGAAGATCTCTCTTATCGTGAGCACCCAGTTGCTATTCTTGAAGAGACTGAACGCAAGACTCGCAACAAGTCAATCAAATTTCTCAAAGTCAAGTGGTCACACCATTCCGGCTGTGAAGCTACCTGGGAACGCGAGGATCACCTCCGTTCTGAGTACCCGGCGTTCTTTCAGTCCTAGATCTCGGGACGAGATCCTTTCGTAGTGGTGGAGTGTTGTAACACCCCGGATATAACTTTCCCAATTTGTACGCCAACTCTTGCCATTTCCGGTGTTAAGTTATATTTTTTTCCTCGGGTTCGGGTTTTTGTCTCCGTGTGTTGTTGTCGTTGTCATGCATCTCATATCATGTCATCATGTGCATTGCATTTGCATACGTGTTCGTCTCATGCATTCGAGCTTTTTCCCCGTTGTCCGTTTCGCATTCCGGCGCTTCGTTCTCCTCCGGTGGTCATTTCTAGCTTTCTTTCGTGTGTGGGGATTAAACATTTCTTGATTGGACCGAGACTTGCCAAGCGGCCTTGGTTTACTACCGGTAGACCGCCTGTCAAGTTTCGTATCATTTGGACTTCGTTTGATACTCCAACGGTTAACCGAGGGACCGAAAAGGCCTCGTGTGTGTTGCAGCCCAACACCCCTCCAATTTGGCCCAAAACCCACCTAACTCTGCTCCATCATCTAGAGCGTTCGATCACGATCACGTGGCCAAAAACCGCATCTCATTTGGACTCTCCTAGCTCCCCCTATGCCTATATATACACCCCCCCATTCCAAATTCGCGGATCCTCTACCCCCTAACCCTAAAAAAAAATCTCCCCGTCGCCGCCGGACATGTCCGCCGCCTAACCGGACACGTCCGGCCGCCATAGCCGCCCAATCGCGCGCCGCCACGTGGGGGCGTGCCTACTTCGCCGCGCCGCCGCCCGCACGCGCCCGGCAGGCCCAAGGCCGGCCCCCGCGAGCCGAGCCGCCTCGCCCGCCGCCTCCTTCGCCGGCCACCGCCGCCAAGCCGCCATCGCCGCCGCGCCGCAGCCGCCGGACCTCGCCGCCCGGCGCCATCGTCACCTCGCCGCCTCCGCAGGCCACCGCCACCGCCGAGCGCCGCCACCGTCGTCCGGCCACTCCGGCGACCTGATCCGGCCGGCCCCGGCCTCCTCCGACCTCCCCGGCGCCGCCCCGCGTCCCCCTCCGGCGAACTCCGGCCAGATCCCGGCGATCCTCGACTTCCGCGCCAAAGTCAACCCTAGATCCGGTGGTAAAATTCGGCTAAGTCCTCAGAATTCTTAGTTCAAGTGCTCATGTTCACGGCTCCATAACTTTGCATCCGTAGCTCCGATTCATGCATATAGCATATCAAAATGTTCATCTCAGAGAGTACATCATTTCATTCCATTGCATCATTTTCATTTGAGTTCATCTTGATGCCCGAAATGCTATTAGAAGAGGGATACTTGAGTTAATTGTCAGATCTGCTACCCCGTTTAGCACTTTTGCCATTTTTGCCATGATTATTGTGTGCATGTTATGCCCGTGTGCTCTACATATGTTTTGTTAAGGTTTTTGTCATATTTCCAGAGGTGCAACCCATGTATTTTTAGGATGTGTGTGGTGACTAGTGCAAGCTTGCAAAGTGGTGCACTTGCCAATTATGTTTTCAAGGACTTAGTAATTTCACTAAGTCCTGGAGGTGTTTATCTCATGTTGCCATATGTTAATGTTGTTTTCTAGTGATCCGTGCCTCTTTTGAGGATGATCAGTAAGGATGTTTTGTTGATATTGTAGTTCTCTATCCATCCATGCCTTTGTTTGCAATTATGGTGCAACCTAGCTTGAGTCAATCGAGCTCTACTTTTGCTACTTTGTGAATCTGGGCAGATTGTCAACTTGTTTGTAATTTTGCCGGTGATGTTGTAGTGGATCCGTGCATGCTATGCTATTGTTCTTGCCATGTATAGATTGCATTTTGTGACTTCTTGATGGATGTATGCTTGTCTTTCCATGACTTGCTCTATAGTGAGTGCATCGAGCTCTTAAACATGCCTATTTGAGTTACATTTCAGCATGTGCCAGTTTTCACTAAGTCTGAAAACTGTTTATGTTTTTGCCATGTTCACATGCTTGCAATTGTATTTTCTGATCCCTTTTGGCTCAAGGTCACTAAGGGACTTTTGTTAAGCTCTTTGAGTATCTCCATGCCATGCTTTACTTTGCCATGTTCAGGTCCTGTAGCATGTAGTTTTGTTGCTCCGAAGAGGGCTACCTGATCTGAAATTCCAGACAAGTGTTAATTTCACTAAGTCTGAACTCTGTTTGTCATATGCATTTTTGCCATGCTTGTTTGAACCTGTTAATGGATGAATTGGCCGTAGCTCAGTGCTAGACTTTTGTTAAGAATCTTGTGTGTATCCCTGCCATGTATTTTGTTGTCATGTTTGGGTGCTGTAGCATGTTCATTTCGTTGCATTTAGATGCCTACTTGCTGTAAATCGCAGACCGGTGTCATTTTTGAATCGCTTGCCATTTCCAAACCGTAACTCCGATTCCAGCGTTCTTTATATCGTTTTCAAGCGATTTCATCTCATATTTCCAGTGGCACACTTGGTTTTCCAAGTTGAGGCCAGGTTCATGCATTTCCTGTCATATCTTGCATTTTGCATCCTGCATCGCATCCCGCATAACATATCATCATTGCATCATATCGCTTGATCCTTGCACGTGGTTGATTGTGTCCTTGTTGCTTGTTTGTCTTGTTTGGGTAGAGACAGGAGACGAGTTCGCTAACGAGGAGCTCGTTGAGTTTGCTTTCGAGGATCCAGTCAACTCTGACAACTGTGCAGGCAAGATGATCATACCCTCGAAATCACTACTATCTTTGCTATGCTAGTTTGCTCGCTCTTTTGCTATGCCATTGCTACAATGCCTACCACTTGCTTGCAAGCCTCCCAAATTACCATGTCAAACCTCTAACCCATCATGTCCTAGCAAACCGTTGATTGGCTATGTTAGCGCTTTGCTCAGCCCCTCTTATAGCGTTGCTAGTTGCAGGTGAAGATTGAAGGCCGTTCCTTGTTGGAACATTTATTTACTTGTTGGGATATCACTATATTGTCTTGCTATCTTAATGCATCTATATACTTGGTAAAGGGTGGAAGGCTCGGCCTCTCGCCTAGTGTTTTGTTCCACTCTTGCCGCCCTAGTTTCCGTCATATCGGTGTTATGTTCCCGAATTTTGCGTTCCTTACGCGGTTGGGTTATAATGGGAACCCCTTGATAGTTTGCCTTGATTAAAGCTTTTCCAGCCATGCCCAACCTTGGTTTTACCATTTGCCACCTAGCCTTTTCTTTCCCTTGGGTTCTGCAGACTCAAGGGTCATCTTATTTTAACCCCCCCGGGCCAGTGCTCCTCTGAGTGTTGGTCCAAACTAGAGCCCCTTGCAGCGCCACCTCGGGGAAACTAGGGGGCTGGTTTTAGTTGTACGGATTGCTTATCTGAGTGTGCCCTGAGAAAGAGATATGTGCAGCTCCTATCGGGATTTGTCGGCACATTCGGGCGGTGTTGCTGGTCTTGTTTTAACCTGTCGAAGTGTATTGAATTACCGAGATACCGAGTCTGATCGGAACGTCTTGGGAGGAGGTCTATTCCTTCGTTGACCGTGAGAGCTTGTCATGGGCTAAGTTAGGACTCCCCTGCAGGGCTTTCGAAAGCCGTGCCCGCGGTTATGGGCAGATGGGAATTTGTTAATGTCCGGTTGTAGATAACTTGAACCTTAACTTAATTAAAATGAATCAATTGAGTGTGTTACCGTGATGGCCTCTTCTCGGCGGAGTCCGGGAAGTGGACACGGTGTTGGAGTAATGTTTGCGCAGGATGCTCTCTAGTTTCTCGCTCGCGCTTTGCCTCCTCTTCTCGCTCTCCTTTGCGAATAAGTTAGCCACCATATATGCTAGTCGCTTGCTGCAGCTCCACATATATTTACCTTGCCTTACCTGTAAGCTTAAATAGTCTTGATCGCGAGGGTGCGAGATTGCTGAGTCCCTGTGGCTCATAGATTACTATTACACCAGATGCAGGGCCTGATGATTCCGCTCCAGGAGACGCGAATGAGCTCAAGTGGGAGTTCGACGAAGACTCTCAATGTTACTATGTTTCCTTTCCCGATGATCAGTAGTGGTGCCCAGTTGGGGATGATTGGGACCATTGTCGCATGTTGGGTTCTCTTTTATTTTGGCGTTGTAGTCGGGCCATGAGTGTTTGGATGATGTAATGTTATTTATGTACTTGATTGACGTGGCGAGTGTAAGCCAACTATGTTTTCTCCCCTTTATTATTTATATTACATGGGATGTTGTGAAGATTGCCTTACTTGCGACATATGCCTTCAATGCGATTATGTCTCTAAGTCGTGCCTCGACACGTGGGAGCTATAGTCGCATCGAGGGTGTTACAGTTAGTCAGTAAGAGGAAGAAGATCTTTGTGCACACCCCAGTGTTCGAACCTTAAGGATTTTTCCGGAACCCGAAATCCGACAGAAACAAGTAGACTGCTCATCCACCACTATACCATAGCCCATTCAGTGCCGGCCTTGTCCACGGTGCCGGATCTACTTCGCCGGTACTCTCTTCAACTATAGCGTATCTGCAGGGGCTCATTCATACTCCCCACCGGCGACGCTTCGTCCATACCCCTCGGGAGCCGCCCCACCGATGCCCTCGTCGACAACCTCTGATCCTCTTCGCCGACACCTTCCTCAACCCTACCGGAGCCGCTTCGCCGACATCATCGTCAACCCTACCGGAGTAACTTCTCCTATACCATTCTCAACCCTACCGAGGCCGCTTTGCCAACTCACAAGTCCACGGCCACAGATCCACTTCGTCACACCCTCATCCAACCTACCAGAGCAGCTTTTGACGCCCCGTCCACAGCCGCAGATCTGCATCGTTCACACTATCCTTAACCCAACCACCGGAGCAGCTTCACCGACGCCCTCGTCCATGGCCACAGATCCGCTTCGCCCACACCGTAGTCCACCCTACCAGAGCCGCTCCACAAACACCCTACTCGACGGTTCTAGATCTCCTTACCGGACCTCGACAACCAATCTAGTGTCATCACCCTTGACGTTTCTAACCTGATTCCCACTGTCTGGCAAGATGCCAAGCATTCGGCACAGCCTAGGTACTTCACCTTTAAACCCGTCCAGCATCACCTGTCCGATGTACTTCAAATATACTAACATGTCGCCGTTACCTGTTATGCAGCTGGCAAAAACTACAAGGACGATGTTTCTTTTGGATCTAACAGCTTGGCCAACCAAGATCCTGGACTGAGGCATTGCTATGATCTTGTAAGTGCGTCTCTCTCTTGTATTATTGTGTGCCTGCCAACATGCTTTGCTACGATTTTTGACCAGTAATCCCTTTGTATAGACAATGATTTCTACTACTGGCTACTAAATTAGATATGTAGATGTCATACATGATACTACCTCATACCTTCGTTCCTAAATATAAGTCTTTCTAGAGATTCCACTATAGGCTACATACGGAGCAAAATGAGTGAATCTACACTCAAAAATGCATCTATATACATCTGTATGTGGTCCATACTGGAATCTCTACAAAGACATATATTTAGGAACAGAGGTAGTACATTACACAAAATCGCCGGTGTCATGTAGGAATTCCAGTGCACTACATTAGGCTCCCTTAGAGTGCCTGCTAGTCCAGCACATAGAGTCATGGCTAGTTTATGCTACACACAATCGTTAATTAGTGGTTTAAATATTCGCATGGGATATGCAATGTATTATCATGTAGAGATGTCTGAAATTAGCCGTGTCAACTTGCAGATAGGGTTACACAATGGAAAAGTACAAGATGTATGTGGCAATTTCATGGAACGTCGCAAAAAAAGGAGAGGCAGTGGTGAGCCTATATAGTGTGCTATGGTAGGTCACTCCTACATTGCAATCATCGTGACATGTTATTTTTATGTCAGTTCTATTGGCCAAGTTTCTTAGGACAGTTATTACGAGTTATCCTAAGAAAATAAGCACATGTGAATATAAGCTCAAGGTAATAAGCCAACCAGTTCTTTTCATTGCCTTCCTTTTCAGCTTATCTTTGGTATGGTCAGTGAAAAATCTAGATTGCATTATATTTTGTCATTTTTCTGCCCATATGAAAATTAATTTGACTTGCAAACATAACAAATTGAACCCACTATAGTAATTAATATGATAGGAAAATAGACCATCACTATTTGTTCAAAATGCAAATACAAAGATACCATCTACTTGGCACAATCTACTTTGGTCGATGTCTTCCATAGAGATCCCACTTCATAATTTAAACGAAGAAAGCATGACCCACATTTAAATGAAGAACAATTATTTATTGAAATTCAATGGTCCAAGTGGCTGGTTATTATCATATAGCAGCACCACCTAAAAGCATCATATAGCGGCAGCAGCAGCTCATAGCAACTCATCATACAGCAGCAGCAGTGTCCAATTCATCATATACCAGCAGCAGCTCATAGCAATTCATCATATAGAAGCAGCTGGAGTAGCTCATAGTAATTCATCATATAGCAGCAGTAGAAGCAGCTCATAGCAATTCATCATATAGCAGCAGCAGGAGCAGCTTATAGCAAATCATCATATAGCAGGAGCAACAGCTCATAGCAATTCATCATATAGTAGCAGCAGCTCATATCAATTCATCGTATAGCAGCAGCAAGAGCAGCTCATAGCAATGCATCATATAGCAGCAGCAGAACCAGCTCATAGCAATTCATCGTATTGTGGATCAGAATGAAAATTTGGCAAATAATCAGAGGAGATCCTCACCTTGTTGGATGAGCTCATCCTTCAATAGCACCTCAAGGCCACGGCCTGCGAGGAGGGGAGGGGGAATAAGGTGCCTTCTGCCGTAGTGTGGCATCAGCCGTAGTTGTGCGGCGCCAGCCAGAGTAGTATGTTGGACGGACCACAGTGGAGCAGCTGTTGGAGACCATGAGAATGAGGGGCGGCGCCAGAGGGAGGAGCAGCTAGGGAGATTTGGCCCTACCCGCCGGCCATGTAGCCTAGCTGGACAGAGCATCGTCAAGGACCAGGCCAGAAGGGACCAATGGCGACGGCTCGCTGGAGGAACCCTATCGCTGTTGCCAGGGGATCGAGGTAGAGGGAAAGGGGAGAGGAGATCCAAGCGGACAGGGCAATTGCATTTTGAGTGTAATATAGGTAGACAACAATGTCATTTCACTATTCCCCTTCCCTTCAATTTTTAGTGAGCTTCTACCCAAAACACCCCCTTCAAAGCAAAATATGTTAAGCCCAAGCCCATAACTCAAAAATGACTTCTTTACATCTTTTATTGTTTATTTTGACAATAAGCTCTGAAAAGGCGGAATAGAACTGGCCCTTAACCTGCAATTTAATTGTGCATGCAATGATGAATCACTCCTGCCTACTATAGTGTACATTTAGGCATCATCATACATGGCATAACCTAATACATGTGCATTCCATTGTAGAATCTAGAATATGCAATGTTTATGTTAGTTCATATGTTGCACATGATGTTTAAATGCCCCTTAAATCTGGTCAGTCAAGTGATGGTCCTTAAGCCTCCTTCTTTGCTTGTTTTCTTGATACATCTGTCCAATTGCTTGTTTGCATCAGCCGGCCATACCAGAACTGTTTGCTTTGATTACTTGCTGTTCTTGACCTAACACTCTAACAAAGCTTGTTAACGATTTAAACACTAAGGGCTGTTGTAGTGGGGGCTTGTCTAACTCATAAGTGACATAAAGGTTTGGCTGTACACTAAAGTAGGCTCTCCAAGAGTACCTAGAGATCTAGTTCGAAGGTATGCCTAGTTTTTACATAGTGCACACATAGTAAATTCTCATTTCATTGTGTGCAAGTGCAAGAGATGTGGCATGTTTCATTTTGTGGTGTTGTTTTTTATAATATCACCCTTTTGTGTTGTTCACAGACAGGAAAGTATGCATATTTATCTTCCAAGGAGACGAGTAACTAGTTTGTGTCACGTTGCAGAGGGGGTGCAATGAAGATAAGATTGAGGATTTCCATGTACAAGATGTTAGGAAGGAGCCTTGCAAGAGAAGTAGGAGTAGCACTGAGCCTCTTCAACCAGTTAAGGTAAGTCACCGTATCCAACTCAACAGTTCAATTCCTTGTTTGTTTCAGGCATAGTTAATTTGCTCTTTTCAATTGCTTTATTTGTCCTCAGTTAATGAGATGCCCAAACAATGATGCCTGATCTTGGGTACTTGTATAACTATTAGTTGACATAATTAAAGGCCTTACCATTTAATTACTCTGGAAAAGTGTGCCTAAAGCTTTGAAGTCTATTAATCAACTATTACTACATGAGGCTCACAATCTAGTTTATACTAGGCTAATGATTGCATAGCTTTGCTTGTTGTAGTAGGTTTGTATGAATCAATCTGATGTTCATTATGCTCCCTAAGACTTTAATTGAGCTACATAATGGCCAACTGCTTGCTTACTTATCCGCAACGTGATGTCTAAATTTGTAACTTGTCTGTGTTTTTGATTTGGCCCCAACATCATGTAGAATTATCCTTTTCTTGAATATGCTATATCGTTGAAACGGGGGCCAACACACCCAAACATTTCTTGGACGCCATACAAATGAACAAACATGTGTAGTCAAAGCAGGCATTAATTGGGCTGGTCAAAATAATATTAAGTGGATCCCAAATGATGTGGCCCACCGTAACAACGCTCTTAGCAGGCCGTTAACAGGACAAAAGCTCGATAGGGCCGTATAAATGGAAATGGCCCGTGGGCCTCTAGCAGTCCGAAATAGATGTCAATTTTGTCTCGGCCCTTTTACTTTACGGGCCAGTAAGAGGCCTAAAGTGTTATGGGGAAGAGGAGGCCCAATTTGCAAACTAGGCTTTTAACAGGCCGAATGTCGCGTTGGGCTGAAATGATGCCCCATGGAACGTGGGCCCCTAATGGACCTAAAATCAAAGGCCCAACTGTTGTGCAGGCCGTTAATGGGCCGAGAGACAAAATGGGCTAGGAATTGGCCCATTTACTAAATGGTCCGAGTACAGGCCTAAAGTAACAGCGGGCTAGAATTGGCCCAACTGCAGAATGGGTCGAGAAAAGGCCGAAAGACTTTCCGGGCCGCTAATGGGCTGGAACTGATGATGGGCCGCTAACAGGCCGAAAGAAGCTCGGTCCGTAATTGGGCCCAACGATGTAGCTAGCCATTAACGGGCTAAAACTGACGATGGGCTGGAAATGTCAAATGTAGAATGGGCCTTTGTTGGCATCCTGGGAACGGGGGTACCCAGACTTGCCTGCCTGCGACCCAGTGCGTGGCTCCATCAATGGCCTGGTACGGCCCATCTTCATCAGCAACCACTCAAGACCCTCGTGAGGGGCAAAGCCTCGCGAGACGGGCGACACCAAGACCTCCTCTGGGGCGGTCTCGCTAGGCTGGCTCCCGAGGAGCGGAGATATCTATACAAGGGGCACCTCACGAGGTCTGCGTGACGTGAGCCATGATGACCGAAGCCAGGTGGGCGCTAGCGGGCGTGAAGTGGCAGTTTCCTCTTTGGTGCTAAGGAAGCAGGCATAGGCGAGGAGTCCCGAGGCATCAGGCAAAGGTTTCCATATTAGTGCAACAAGACCAAGACCAGCAGGTCGGCAGGACAGAGGTCACCGCGGAGCCCACGATGAATCACCACCAGAGCCTTTGGCAGGCGAAGACCACCTTTTGTCAGGATAACTTGTACTAGTTGTCTCCCTTCGAAATTGGCCGTTGTGGAATCCCTTCCCGCCTAAACATTTGGGAAGAGGACCAGGGCCTCTATAAATAGGGCTAGCCACCACCATAGTCAAGGATCAGCTCATCTTGGATCGGATCCACTCCAACAAGGCCACCTCTCTATCTCATCGAGCTCAAGAATACCTCTCATTAGGAGGCTGTTCATCCATTGTACTAGTTCATCCCCAGCCCAAGAGGCAATCCACCACACAACACTGGAGTAGGGTATTACACCACAACGGTTGCCTAAACCAGTATAAACCCTCGTGTCACTTGTTCCTTGGGTTCGGCGAGCTAGGCCTTGAGATCATTGTGAGGGCAGGACAGGGATAGATCTTCGTGCGCACCCCAGTGTTCGAACCTCTAGGGTTTTCCGGAACCCAAAATCCGACATCTGGCACACCAGGTAGGGGTGCACCGAAGCTTCGCCTCTCTGCTTGCTTCATCCTGCTCCCATGGCAGGCGCCGCTCCTCCAATTAGGCCGGCAGGCTCCTACGGATGTACCGTGGGCGTCCGGGACTTCACCCTCGCTCTACGACAGGTGCGGTGGCCGTGTAAGTTCAAGCCAGAGATGCCGCCCCGCTACGATGGCGCAACAGATCCAGTGGCCTTCCTGCAGGCGTACGAGGAGACCGTTCTCGAAGCCGGAGGCGATGGCCAGGCCATGGCCGACTGGTTCCCCCTGGCCCTGGCCAGCTTGCCACGCACCGGGCTGCTCAGTTTGCCAGGATCCTCGGTAGCCTCTGTCGGCATTCTGGGAACGGGGGTCCCCAGACTTGCCTGCCTACAGCCTGCGGCATGGCTCAAAAGGGGGCCCAGCGCGGCCCATCTTCATCAACACAGACCCAAGACCCTCGCGAGGGGCCAAGCCTCGCGGGGCGGACGACACGGAGCTTCCTCAGGCACGGCCTCATCAGGCTGGCTCGCGAGGAGGCGGAGAGATCAAGGCAGGGTACCTCACGAGGTGCCCGTGACGCAAGCCATGACGACCAAAGGCGCCAGGCAGGCGCCAGCCGCGCAGTGTCCTCCTTTCCTCTTTGGTGCAAAGGGAGCAAGCGCAGGCGAGAGCATCAAGCAAAGGCACCCGCTTCGGTGCAACGAGACCAAGACCAGTCCAACGGCAGGGAGGAGGTCATTGTGGAGCCCAAGCCAGCGTCACCACCAGAGCCTTTGGCAGGCGAGGACCAACTTTAGTCAGGATAAGTGTACCAGATGTTCCCCTTCAAAATGGCCAATTGTTGGCGCCCTTCCCGCTCAATATTTGGGAAGAGGCCCAGGGCCTTTGCCTATAAATAGGACTAGCCACCCCCAGGGTAGGGGGCAATTAGGAAGGGAGAATCTAGAAGCCAAGAGAGAAACTAGCTAGGATCGGATCGAGTAGCATCAAACACAGAGAGAGAGAAGGGCGACTGAACTCCTCCTAGCAGTTCATCCCCCCAGCCAAGAACAAACCCTCGCGAGGCTGTTCTCCCTTGTATTGCTCATCATCATCAGCCCAAGAGGCAATCCACCACACCACACACTGGAGTAGGGTATTACACCATAACGGTGGCCCGAACCAGTATAAACCCTGTGTCTCTTATGTTGTTCTTTCCATAGCTTAGATCTTAGCGAGGCGAAGGGGTGCAGGTAGGTAGAAGGCGAAATCTCCGCGCGAACCCCAGTGTTCGAACCTCAAGGGTCTGCCGAAACCCGAAATCCGACATTTGGCACGCCAGGTAGGGGTGCGCCGGAATTCGTCTTCCACCACCCAGTTCTCCTCCGACCATCGCATCCATGTCTGACGCTCGTCGGGCCCGCGCCGAGCGCCGGGCCGCTCTCGCTTCCCGTGTCGCCCAGACGGCTCCTGTCGACAGGCGTCCTCGCCGTTCCCCGTCACCTGCCATCAACGCCGCCACCGGCCCGGCGGGGAACGAGAAGCAAGCGTCGTCTCAGCATCCGTCCGTGCGGCAAGACGGTCGCACCGCTACTCCCTCGCTCACCCCAGCTGGTTCTTCATCCCACGCGCTCCGCGCACCCATGGAGGCTTGAGCTGTGCTCATCGCGGCAAACGAACTCCTGCGCTACCATCTCATTGATGATGTCTACGAAGAATGGCTCGACCGCGTCGTCGAGCTCGTACGCGCCGCAGGGGGCTCTCCTGCGCCGTCCGTTCCGCTGCACCGCACCCCGCCCCGCGCGGGCGACGAAGCTCCGGGGGCGCCCTAGCCGCCTCCTCCTCAAGAAGGCGCCATGGCTCCAAGGCGCGTGTCCCCTGGGCGGAACCCGCTCCGTCCAGTGCCAGCGCGGCAAGAGCAGAGCTGCCAAGAAGTCCCTCGCCCGCAAGAAGCTGCTCGGGCGCTCCCTGCTCCAGCACGTCGCGACCATGCTCCTGCTCCCGCACGTGAAGACCCCACGCTGCTCCCAGCTGCAGCGCGTGGGGACATGCAAGACCAAGCTCTCTGTCACCCAAGGCCTCCCGTGGCCACAGCAGGCTGTCGTGCCTTCACCACCGAGCTACGCAGCATCGCGTGGCCCGGCAAGTTCAAGCCAGACCTGCCTCCTCGTTACGACGGCACGGCCGACCCTGCGGAGTTCCTCCAGCTCTATGAGCTGGGCATCGAAGCTGCCAACGGAGACGAGAAGGTCATGGCGAACTGGTTTCCCATGGCGCTCAAGGACGGGGCCCGCACCTGGCTCCTGAACCTGGCTCCAGGCACGATCTCCTCCTGGGACGAGATGCGCACCCGCTTCATCGCCAACTTCCAAGGTACTCGCGACCGGCCACCCGCCGTGAGCGACATGCGCCGCATCAAGCAACAACCCGGAGAGACCCTGCAGAAGTACATCCAGCGCTTCAACAACGCACGCCTCAAGATTCCCAAGGTGACCGAGGAGGCCATCATCTCAGCCTTCTCCGACGGCGTGCGCGATGTCAAGATGAAGGAGGAGCTGGCGATGCATGAAGACCTGTGCACTTCCTTGGAGTTGTTCAACTTGGCAACCAAGTGCGCCAGGGCTGAGGAAGGGCGTCTCTCCCTCCTCGAGCTGCCTGCCGCAGACCCAGAAGAGAAGAAGCCCAAGGCCAAGGATGTGAAGCGCAAGGGGGCTGCCGTGCTCGCGGCAGAACCAGACACCAAGCGGGGCAGAGATCAGCCCGAATCTTCCAAGGGCAGTCGGTACTGTGTGTACCACGACCTCCACACCCACAACACCAACGAATGTCAAGAGCTCCGAGCCGTGCGAGAAGGAAGGATCGGCCGTCGCCCCGACCGCGGTGACCGGGGCTACGGTCGAGGAGGAGGAAGGAACGCAGGACGCTGGGAAGACCGCTGCCCGCGCCAAGGGTGGCGCGATCGACCTCGCGAGGATCGCTGGCAAGACCCGCCTCGCGAGGGAGACTGGAGGGATCAGCCTCGCGAGGATCGCCCGCAAGGCAACGCAGGCCTCCCTCCGCTGCCGCCGCAGCCAAGGAGAAACGAGGACCGCCATCAGGACGAGGGGGCTGGGGGCTTCCAGGAGCCGCGCGCGATCGCCTGCATCCTGGGCGGGGCTCAAGCCCCAGCCTCTCAACGCATCTTCAAGCAGTTCGCCCGCGAAGTGAATGCAGTCCTCCCCAAGCTCGAAGCCACGCGCCCTCTCAGGTGGTCGGCGTGCGCCATCACGTTCAGCTCAGCAGATCAGCTCAAGTGTGCGGCCACAGCCGGAGTCCTCCCGATGCTTTGTTCCCCAATCATCAGCAACGTGGTGGTCACCAGGACCCTCATCGATGGCGGGGCAGGGCTCAACGTCCTGTCCGTGGAAACATTCAACAATCTCCAAGTGCCCTACAACCAGCTTCAGCCAACCAAGCCTTTCTCCGGAGTCACCGACGGCTCCACGGTCCCGATTGGGCAGGTCCGCCTCCCTGTCACCTTCGGGGCACGCGACAACTACCGCACCGAGCTCATCGACTTCGACGTCGCTCACATTCGCCTGCCGTACAACGCCATCCTTGGGTACCCAGCGCTGGCCAAGTTCATGGTCGTAACTCACCACGGCTACAACGTCCTCAAGATGCCAGGAAGTGGCGGAGTCATCACGGTGCCCTGTGAAGAGAAGGACGCGGTGTGTTCCCTGGAACGAGCCTTTCAGGCCGCATCACTGGAAGACCCGGATCGCGGAAGCAGGAGGCTTCCCGAGACCGCCCCCAAGAAGAAGAAGACATCGTCCGGCCCGGCCCCTCAGGAGGCAGGCCCCTCAGGGCCCGCGCCTGCCCAGGGGGAACCTCCTTCCATCGCATAGGAAAGCGCGCCCGGCGCCCTCCTCAGGCAGGGCTCGGGGGCTCTCCCCTGGAGGGCCACCGACCTGGCTAAGGTCACGAGGGAGGCGCTTGGGCACCACATGGAGGCGTGTTTCGAAGCACGTTTCCCTCAAGAAGGAGTAAGGCAAGGAGGGCCAGACCCTCAGGAGTTCGTCAGCAAGGCCATTCAGGAGCTACAGGAGTCAAGAGTCATGAAAGGCGGCCGCCGCCTACCAGCTGTGGCTCCCCATCCAGGCGAGGATGGTGGGCTGCGCGTCTGCATCGACATACCAGGGCTCAATCGAGTCGCCTCTCTGGAGCGCCTCTGGCCCTCGCGAGTGGGGCGCTGCGAAGGTCCACCCCACAGCTACGTTCGCATGCCTTACGGCTTGCCGAACGCGGCTGCCACGTACCAGCGCCTCATGAGGGGCATCATGGAGGCTCAAGAGGCCAGGCGTTCCGCAGCCCTGGCGGAGATGGAGATGGTCCGCGAGGAGCCACCAGCGCCTCCGGAGCCTCCCGAGGCCCCTGGGCCTGGGGGCTCGTGAGGATCGGCTTCCGCAGCCCACCGAGTCTGCTACGCCAACACTCCTTCGTCCTCAACATCATCAGGTGACATCTTTCAAGTTTCATTTCCAGCTGGGAGCGCCCCCCAGGGCTGCATTATTCCCAGGCCGCGTGGGTCCGTCCCTGCGGCATGTATCCCTTTTATTTCATGTTGTTAGCTTACCTTGTTGGGGGCGCCCCTCGGGCTGCATCATCCCCCAAGTCGCTCGGGCCAGACCCAGCGGCATGTATCCCTTTTGCGTTTATTTCCGGCTATGCGTTCGACCCACCATGCTTGATTATTTGATGCCTGTCCACGGCACCTCTTCTTCTCCATGCCGACCACTTGCACGTTAAAGGGGGGGTACCTGAGCATCGCGACTCAGGGCTCTTACTGGCTCTCCAGCCCTCACCCTCTGGCCTTGTCCACGGCATCGCGACCTGGCATACCAGCGACGGCTGAGACCAGCTCGAGGGCCGGGACCCGAGGACGTAGAGTGCCGGCATCTAACCAAATTTGCAGGGACACATCACAAGATAAGGCCCAGTGCCAGGCGCAACCCGCCTAGAGGTAGGGCCCCGTGAGTCCCGCGCTGGCTCACGGGTGCCCAGATACACCTCGCCAGGCCCTACCGTGCCAGCCACGTGTCAGGGCGGGGCTGTACACGCCCCGGGGGCTCCTCCCGGAGGGGAGCCCCCTCCCACGTACCAGTGGAAGCACCATGCTCCGTGCTGGCTGACGACACTGCCGAGGAGCGGCTATGCCCGTACACATACGGAAGCGCTATGCTCCGCGCTGGTGATAAACAACTGAGGGCGGCCCCCGGGCCGCATCAACCTCAGGGAGCCCAGAGCTCAGTGTCTAGCCTCATCGTAACGCCTCCCCTCGGGAGTGCCGCGCGAGGGGGCTGGGCACGGGGGCTGCGCCTGGGTCACGCCCAGACGCACGCCACCCAGCCAGGCCCCCCCGGGCCTGGTTCGTCGCGCGTCTCTCCCCGAGCGGAGCCAAGGTACGAAGGCCGTTTGAGCGTCAAGGGGGACTCCTGAGCATCGCGACTCAGGAGCCTAACTGGTCACGTAGCCCCTCACTCCTTAGTTCCGAAAGGCTAACGGCGGTTGAGGTATGCGCGCGGCCGGGCTCTGCAGACGTAGAACGGTAGATCCACCCACATCACACCTCCCTACTTGCTGTTCGTGCGCCAAGGGGGACTCCTGAGCATCGCGACTCAGGAGCCTAACTTGTCACGTAGCCCCTCACTCCTTGGTCCCGTCCTGGTTTCCGGTCGGGGCTAACGGCGGCTGAGGTATGCGCGGGGCCGGGCTCTGCCGGCGTAGAACATAAGCAAGTAGGAAGGAAAAGCGTAAATTTCAAGGAATTCAAAAGCAAATATTACAGTCCACACTGTTATCTCAATGCCAAACGCAAGTTTAAACGCCTCCCCGAGGCATGATACATGTGCAGGAATTAAAGGCAGGACAGGAGCCACAACGGAGTCACTTGTCGGCGGTGGAGCAGCGCGGAGTGGGTTCGCCTCATGGAGCAGCGGGGTCGGCAGCGCCTTGCTTCGGCTTGGTGCTGAAGGCCCGGAACTTCCCCAGCAGAGCCTCCGCGCGACCCTTCACGGCCTCGGCAGCGGCAGCGGCACGCTCGCCGCTTACTGGCTCCAGCAGGCTGTCGAGGTCGACGCCGGGATCGCGAAGGTAGATGTGGGTGAGGACCCGCGTCAGCGCTGCAGAAGACAGGACACGCGCCTCGGCCTCGGCCGTGGGGCCAAGGCCAAGGGCGACATCTTCAAGAGCGCGAACCAGGAAGGGAAGCAGCTTGGCGGGGCCGTCCTCGGCGCCAGCCAGCGGGCTCTCCAGGCCGCTGTCGTAAAGCGTCCTCAGCGAGGAGCGAGCCTTCGCCTCCATCTCCGCGAAGGCCACGCGGTCCTCGGCAAGAACCTGGGCCTTGTCGTCCAGCTCGACCTTCCTCGCCCCCAACTCCTGCTCCAGCGCGCCTAGGCGGTCACGGCGCCTCCTGAGCTTGACCTCCCTCTCCTTGACGGCCGCCTCGCGAGCCTTCACGCCTTCTTCCTGCTCTTGGCGAAGGCGGGCCTCTTTCGCGAGCTGGTCCCGCAGGCCTTGCAGCTCGTCCTCCAGCGCCTTGCAGCGACCACGGACGTCGACCACCTCCCCCAGGGCTGCGTCACGAGCAGCCTTCGCCTCAAGGACGGCCTGCCTCTCCTCATCGCAAGCCGTCGAGGCCTGGACCAGCGCCGCCCGAATCGAAGCGTCGGAGCGAATCCATCCTGAAGCCAGCTCCAAGCGCCCGGCCACCAAGCGAGGGTCGGCGCCAAGAAGATCCTGCCGCAGCCGGTCCAGCTCAGCAGCAGCACGATCCAGAACGGCAGGAGGAGTCGGAGAGACAGCAGTCGGTGGAGTAGGAGGAGAAGGCGGCAGCGCGACCACAGCATCCTGAGGCGGAGCCTGCTGCGCCCCAACGGCTGTAGTGGCGGCAGCAGGCAAAGGCACCTCGGGAGTCACTTGGGCCATGGGGGCTGAGCTCGCCCCAGCCGGCTCAGCCAGGCCTCGCGAGGACGACCGGGCAGGAGAAGCCCGTGCGTCGCGGTCACCTTCCTTCGCGGGCAGAGGCGCTGCCACGGATGGAACCTCAGGAGCTCCCTTCGGCTTCTTTGCTGCGGGCGCCAGCCTGTCCAAGAGATGTGGACGTCAAGCCTCAGCAGCAGAACAAGAAATAAAGACAAGAATCAAGCGCTTACGGGTCGTCGCCAGTGAGCTCAGGCAGCCTCCGGCCAAATTTGAAGCCTGAAAGCCGGCTGGAAGGGTCAACCTTGGGAAGCTCGGGAGCGGAAGGCGCGTCTGCGGTCCGCCTCGGGGCCGGGGCAGACCCGCGGGAGATCAGCCCGGTCCTGTCCTTCTTCGGGATCGGGGGCAAGCTCCCGCCGCCCTGCTCGTCATCATCCTCGTCGTCATCGCTCGGAGAGAGGCGGAGAGCGCGGGACCTGCGCCGGGGGAGGGGAGCCCTCGACTCTCCGTCAGTCGCCTCGGAGTCAGGCCCTTTTTCCCGCTCCCCTCCTTCCTCCTCTTCGCTGGAGTCGTCGGAGGACACGTCCACCGATTCCCCGGGAGTTTCCATGGGCACGGGCCCGTCCCCGTTGAAGACGGGCATGGACTCCACTACCTGCTCCCAGTCGTCGCGGAGGAACAAGGGCGTAGGAGCGCCCTCCAACCTCGCCACATCGCCCCCGACCAGAGATTGGAGGACCGCAGCCAGATCTTCGTCGGCCAAGGCCGCGGGGCTCGGATGGGGCCTCCACATCGGAAGTGAGTACTGCCGAAGCGGAGCCAGCTGGTGCTCCAGGAATTCCCTCAGCAGCGACGCGCCGGTCAGCTTCGCCGCCGCCATGTTGGCCGGCCTCAGATCCGCGTCCATCTTCTCCAACACCAGCTTCGCGCGGGGGTCCGCGAGCTCCGCTCGACCCCAATCGCTGGAGCTCGTGGGTTGCTCCGTGGGCAAGATCAGCCGAGGGTGGATGCGCCCAGCATCTGCCAAGACCCACTTGCTCCTGAAGCCCTCAATCCTTTTCCCGGGGTTCGAAATGGCAATGGCGCCACCGTACGCGATGAAGCTCGCGCACGCGGAAGCAGGACCGCGAGAGGTCCGGAGGTAGAAGTAGTGGCGCAGCAAGGCCACTGAGGGCTGCACCCCTACGTGAGCCTCGCAGTAATAGGCGAAGATTGCCAGGAGAAGGACGGAGTTGGGGTGGAGATGCAGAGCCTGTAGCTTATAATGGCGGAGGACAGAGAAGAAGAACTCGGAGAAGGGAGGCACCAGGCCAGCAGCAATGGCGCTTACAAAGAACGGATAGAAGGTGCTCCCTTGGCCCTCAGGGGTGGCGGAGCCGGCCTTGAACACCTTCGCCCCGTCGATGCCCTGCGCCGCCGCCATCCGGCGCAACCGGGCGAGGCTCGCCTCCGACACGTTCGGCGAGTCCAGGGCAGACGAGTACCAAGCTCCGGCCGGGGACTGACGAGGCGCCATGGCTTCCTAGGTCACGCGGTCGGAGTAGATCTGGAAATTTTGGAGGAAGGAAGGAGAGGCGCAAGAAAGGGGATCTGAGCAGCAACCGGAGAAAGCAAAAAAAGCAAAGCCTAGGCAGATGCCGCTCCCTTATCAACTCGCGCGGTTGCTGAGGCGCCCACGTCCAGTCAACCGCCACGCGGCGCCCAAGGCCGCAGGCTGTTAGGGCCCGCGGCGCTTCGCTCTTGCCCTTTCGCCTCCCTGCACGGCCAAGTCCGGGCGCGCCTTGGGCCCGGGGGCTACTGTCGGCGTTCTGGGAACGGGGGTCCCCAGACTTGCCTGCCTGCGGCCTGCGGCGTGGCTCAAAAGGGGGCCCAGCACGGCCCATCTTCATCAACACAGACCCAAGACCCTCGCGAGGGGCCAAGCCTCGCGGGGCGGACGACACGGAGCTTCCTCAGGCACGGCCTCATCAGGCTGGCTCGCGAGGAGGCGGAGAGATCAAGGCGGGGTACCTCACGAGGTGCCCGTGACGCAAGCCATGACGACCAAAGGCGCCAGGCGGGCGCCAGCCGCGCAGTGTCCTCCTTTCCTCTTTGGTGCAAAGGGAGCAAGCGCAGGCGAGAGCATCAAGCAAAGGCACCCATTTCGGTGCAACGAGACCAAGACCAGTCCAACTGTAGGGAGGAAGTCATTGTGGAGCCCAAGTCAGCGTCACCACCAGAGCCTTTGGCAAGCAAGGACCAACTTTAGTCAGGATAAGTGTACCAGATGTTCCCCTTCAAAATGGCCAATTGTTGGCGCCCTTCCCGCTCAATATTTGGGAAGAGTCCCAGGGTCTTTGCCTATAAATAGGACGAGCCACCCCCAGGGTAGGGGGGCAATCAAGAAAGGAGGATCTATAAGCCAAGAGAGAAACTAGCTAGGATCGGATCGAGTAGCATCACACACACAGAGAGAGAGAAGGGCGACTGAACTCCTCCAAGCAGTTCATCCCCCCAGCCAAGAACAGACCCTCGCGAGGCTGTTCTTCCTTGTATTGCTCATCATCATCAGCCCAAGAGGCAATCCACCACACCACACACTGGAGTAGGGTATTACACCACAACGGTGCCCCGAACCAGTATAAACCCTGTGTCTCTTATGATGTTCTTTCCATAGCTTAGATCTTAGCGAGGCGGAGGGGTGCAGGTAGGTAGAAGGCGAAATCTCCGCGCGCACCCCAGTGTTCGAACCTCAAGGGTCTGCCGGAACCCGAAATCCGACAGCCTCCTAGGAGGATCTGCACGGTCTCTTTGTCGCACGCTTCGCGGCACAGGCGCCCCCCGCCGTAGCAGCCCGCCTTAGTGGTTCGCGGGCACCACCCACGGGTCGCCACATCAAGCAGTTCATCCACCAGGTGGGCGCTACCCGTGTGCAGCAGGGGGCTCCCCCAGGTTGGGCGGCGCCCCAGGCCGACCTCAACTTCAGCTCGGAGGACCACCCAGCCATCTCCACGGGCTTGGGCGCGCTCCCAATGCTCTGCACACCCACCATCTGCAATGTGGCTGTGACCACCCTCATCGATGGTGGAGCCGGCCTCAACGTGCCCTCCATGGAAGCTTTTGGGTTGCTTCATGTATCATACGGCCGGCTCCGCCCCACCAAGCCTTTCTCTAGAGTCGGTGTCGGCTCCACCAGCCCCCAGGGGCAAATACGCCTCCCGGTCACCTTTGGTACCCATGACAACTACCGCACCAAGCTAATCGACTTCGACATCGCCCACATTGGCCTCCCGTACAACGCCATCCTCGGGTACCCTACCCTGACTCAGTACATGGCAGCGACCCATCCAGCCTACAACCTCATGAAGATGCCAGGGAGCAGCGGCGTTCTCACCGTGGCTGGGGACACCAATGAAGCCCTGACGGCTCTCAAGCTCGCCTTCAGGGCCGCGGCGGCAGCACGCCCAGCCGACGGAGCTGCCCCGGGGGCTAAGGGGGTTGCGCCAGCAAAAAAGAAGCAGATGTTCACTCAAGATCGGGCTGAAACCAAGCAAGTGCCAGTCGAGGAGGACGGGGCCTCGGGAGCCGCTTTCACCATAGGCGCCAACCTCGATCCCGACCAAGAAGAGGCACCGGTGAGGTTCCTGCGTGCGAACAAGGAGGTAATCACCTGGGAGCCCAAGCAGCTGGTGGGGGTCCCAAGGAGGGTAATCGAGCATCACTTCATCCTCCAAGAAACCCGCAAGCTAAAAGTTGCGGGTGTGCGCCCTGTGAAGTAGAACGCGTGACGATAGTCCACGGAGAAGCAGTCCTTCATCCTCCAAGAAACCCGCAAGCTAAAAGTTGCGGGTGTCATCTGCGAGGTCCAGTACACAGAGTGGCTGGCGAACCCCGTCGTTGTGACCAAGAAAGGTGGGAAGGAACGTATGTGCGTCGGCTTCACCAACCTCAACAAAGCCTGCCCTCAAGACCCATTCCCACTTTCGCGCATCGACCAGATCATTGACTCCACCGCCGAGTGCGACCTGTTGTGTTTTCTAGATGCCTTCTCGGGTTATCACCGGGTCAATATGGCGGTGGAGGACGTGGAGAAGACGACCTTATTGACCCCGTGCGGGGTATACTGCTACACCTGCATGCCGTTCGGACTGCGCAATGCTGGGTCAACCTTCCAGCGGCTGATACACATCGCCCTGGGCCAGCAGCTCGGGAGGAATGCTGAGGCCAACGTCGATGACATCATGGTAAAATCTTGGGAGGCTTGGACCCTCATACAAGACTTGGAAGAGACTTTCGCCATCCCACGCCATGTGGACCTGTAGCTCAATCTAGAGAAGTGCGTGTTCAGCGTCCCTTCAGGAAAGCTACTGGGTTTCCTCGTGTCGCGCAGGGGGATCGAGGCAAACCCAGAGAAGGTCAAGGCAATAGAGGACATGAGCCCGCCCCAAACTCTCAAGGAAATGTAGAAGCTCGCGGGCTGCGTGAGCTCGTTGGGGCGCTTCATCTCCAAGCTGGGAGAACGCGCCCTGCCATTCTTTAAGTTGATGAAGAAAAAGGGCTCATTCAAGAGGACCCCAGAGGCTGACCTGGCGTCTCAAGACCTCAAGAGATATTTGACCAGCCCTTTGGTGATGGTCGCACCTCGACCCCTCAAGCCCCTGGTGCTCTACTTGGCCGCCACGCCCCACTCAGCCAATGCGATGTTGGTGGCTGTCCGGGAGGAGCGCCAGGCCTAGGATGCGCCGCGTAATGTTGTACCTTCAACCGGGACGGTGCGGCACCAAGACGGCACCACTAAAGCCATGACGACGCCCGCGGATGATCAGACCCCACAAGACGGCGTCTCTGGTCCTACGGAGGCCATGGTGGGAAACCGAGCTCTTGAGGTCCCCCTGCCTCAGGAGGCGCCACAACCTTCGGAGGCCACATGCTCTACCGACGGTTCCGCCCTCGTCTAGCACCTGGTCTACTTCGTCAGCATGGTACTACGGGACACAAGGGCACGATACCCCATGCCGCAGAAGCTCCTGCTCACGCTCCTGGTGGCCTCACGCAAGCTGCGTCATTATTTCCAAGGCCATCCAATTAAGGTCGTTTCAACCTACCCACTGGAGAGGTTGCTCCGGCGCCCCAATGCAGCGGGAAGAGTCACCGAGTGGAACATCGAGCTGCAGGCGTTTCAGCTGGAGTTCAGCACAACCAAGGTCATCAAGGGGGCTGCCCTCGCCGACTTTGTGGCAGAATGGACCGACGCTCTAGAATCTGAAGCGGGCGAGAACCGATCCCTCTTGCCAGGAAGTGAAGCGCCAGATGGCTGGGTCATGTACTTTGACGGCGCTTTCGTAAACGAGGGCACGAGGGCTAGAGTCGTGCTCATCTCGCCCACCCAAGACAAACTCTACCACGACGTGCAACTCTGCTTCTAGCGGGGTGAGAAGCTCTCCAACAACATCGCGGAGTACGAAGGTTTGATCGCCGGCCTCAAGGCTGCGGCGGCCATGGGCTGAAGTGCCTCACCATCAATGGCGACTCCCAGGTCCTCCTCAACTTCTCCAACAAGGTGTACGAACCAAAGGACGAGCACATGGAGGCATACCTCGTGGAGGTACGCAAAATGGAGAAGCAATTCTCGGGCCAAGAACTGCAGCATGTGCCCCGCGACACAAACAAGGAAGCGGATGATATCGCCAAGAGGGCATCAAGGCAACAACCACAGGAGCCTAGTGTCTTCGAGGAGCGGCTTTTAAGCCTTCAACGGCCCCTCCAGCTGCGGAGCCTATGCCGCCTCAAGAGGAGCTACCCCCACCACCAACCTCACGAGCTCCCGCCTACGGCCCGACCTCAGGAGCACGCCTGCTCCTTGCGCTTGAGACTCGGGAGGGGTGCTGGACTGAAGAATTTAAGGCGTACTTGTTGCGGGGGACACTGCCGGAGAAAGAGGAGGACGCGGAGCGTGTGGCCCGGCAGGCTACGACATATTGCATCCAGAACGGTGAGCTATACAAAAAAACGACCAAACCAAGTTTCTTTGCGATGCATCTCCAGAAAGCAGGTGATCGAGCTGCTACCTGACATACATGGCAGGAACTGCGGGCATCACTCATCGTCGCGCACCCTGGTTGGCAAGGCGTTCCATAGCAGGTTCTACTGGCTCACGGCACTTAACGATGCAACCGAGTTGGTAAGGTCCTGCAAGGCCTGCCAGTTCCATGCCAATCAAATCCACCAGCCGGCCCAGGGCCTCCAGACTATCCCACTCACGTGGCCGTTCATGGTCTGGGGGCTGGATATCCTGGGTCCGTTCCCTCGAGCGCCCAGGGACTACCGCTACCTATACGTTGCCATCGACAAGTTCACCAAGTGTGCAGAGGTGGATGCCGTCTGCACCATCCCGGCTGGGTCGGCAGTTAAGTTTATCAAGGGCCTCATGAGCCGGTTTGGGGTCCCTAACCGCATCATCACCGACAACGGCTCGCACTTCACTAGAAATCTCTTCAAGACATATCGTGCTAACCTTGGAACGCAGATCCGCTATGCTTCGGTGGCACACCCCAGGAGCAATGGCCACGCTGAGCACGCCAACGCAGAGGTCTTGAGAGGCCTCAAGACTAGGACCTTCAAGAAGAAGCTCGAGGCCTGCGGCAGGGGCTGGCACTACGAGCTCCAGTCTGTGCTGTGGTCCATCCGCACAAGCGCCACCAAGCCAACATGCGAGACCCTGTTATTCCTTGTCTACGGAGAAGAAGTGGTTCTCCCTCATGAGGTCAAGCATCACTCCGCGCGGGTCCTGGCGTTCGACGAGGCACGCCAGGACGCCATGCGGGGGATGGACCTCGTGCTGGGGAAGGAGCGCCGCCATCAAGCCTTGCTCCGGGCGGCAAGATACCAGCAGGCGCTGCGACAGTACGACTACTACAGCGTCCGCTCCAGGACGCTCGAGGTGGCACTACAAAAAAAGACACATTCGTGACATTTTGGGCCGAACGAATTTTTTTTCTGTCATACTTATGACACTTCTATGACGATAATTGTGACAAAACCCGGTATTATCATAGATGTGGTGGGGTCCTACTTCTATGACAAAAAATCATGACAGAAAATGGGTTTTTCATCCTGGGCGGGCCGGAGACGTAGCTGTATGACATTCTTTGGGCCATCCATGATGGAAAAAACCATGGTAGAAGAGAGGCGAGGAAAATATCGGGGTGTTCCCGGTTACGGTGGGTGGTCGGGGCCGAGCGATGCCCGTTTCTCTCATACATGCACGCGCGTGGGTGTGAGGCGTTGGGCTCTAATTGAACCTGAGTGAGGTGTTGGGCTCTAACTGAACTCGAGCGATTGCACTCCAGGCTACTCGTTACTGAACCCGAGGGATTGATCGATGGCTGTTAACTGAACCCGAGCGATCGATCGATGGCTACTGCTGCTAACTGAAGCCGATCGATGCTGCCTCTGGATGAACAGTGAGCGTTGCTGGGGGGTTTGGATGAATAGTTTGCGGTTGGGGTGGATGAACAGGACCCCGTGGTGTTGCCTCTGGATGAACAGTGAGTGTTGATGGGGGGTTGGATGAACAGTCTCGGTGGGGGTGGATGAACAGGACCCCATGGTGTTGCCTTTGGATGAACAGGACCCCGATCGATCAAGTCGGTTGGGGCTAGATGAACAGGACCTCGTGGAGGGCTGGATGAACAGGACCACCCCGTGGAGGGCAGGATGAACAGTAGACGATGGAGGGCTGGATGAATAGTAGCCCGTGGAGGGGTGGTTGAACAGGAGCCCGTGGAGAGGGCTGGTTGAACAATAGCTGGTGGAGTAGCGCGCGGTGGAGGCTGGATGAACAGGAGCCTGTGGATGAACAGTTGCAGGTGGAGGCTGGAGGAGGTCGACGGTGGATGAAGAGTAGCCCGTGGAGGCTGGAGGGGGTCGACGTTGGAGATGAACAGTATCCCGTGCAGTCCCGTTTTGCGGTACGCCACACCCCTCCCGATGAACAGGACCCCCGTTTCGACCATAGCGCTCCAACACAAGCCCGTTTCCTCCGTTTTTGCGTTACGCCACACCCCTCCTGATCAACAGGACCCCCGTTTCGACCGTAGGAGGTCCGTTTCCTCCGTTTTGTAGTACGCCAGACCCCTCCCGATGAATAGGATCCCCTTTCGACCGTGGCTGGTCGAACACAAGGCCGTTTCCTCCGTTCCGCGGTACACCAGGCCTCGTTTCCATCGGTTGTTCCTTCCAAGCCCTCCTGATGAACACGACGACGCATTTTGTTCCGACCGAGCCAGTTGGCTCCCCATGAACACGATGACGACGCAGTTTCTCTGTTCCGACCCAGCCATGTACATGAGCCTTGGCCATACGTATGCGCAAGTAGGCATTCGAGACCCTGCCCGTATGTACGTACGTGGCCGTATTTTCGTTCTTGCACACTAGCCGATGTACGTACATGTACATGCTACGTGTGCGCCTCTACTACGACACGTGCGCGCCTTTACTACGACACGTGCGCGCCTCTACTACGACACGTGCGCGCCTCTACATGGACCAGTATGTACATACACGTTCGCGACCAGAATGACAACGCTGCGTATGCTTCGAGCAGGTGGGTCCCGACTGTCAGGCACTTCCTTGCGTGCGAAGATGTAGCTGGTGGGTCCCAACAGTCAGGGGGGCAATCGTTTTTTTGCCCGGACGCACTTCCTTGCGTGCGAAGATGTAGCTGGTGGGTCCCAATAGTCAGGGGGGAATGTTTTTTTCACGAAATACGGTGGCCCGTATGATGGGTCCCTGCTGTCAGGTGGAGGAATAACTATTTTGCGCGTAATAAGGAGGCACTTCCTTGCTGCAGCCGTGGACCCAGCTGTCAACCTCTCCACGTACAGTCCACGTCCGATGGAAGCCATTTGTTGACCATGTTGACCACGCTGTGCCGAGAGCACCAGGGCTGTGGACGACGGTGAAGCCTAGGAAGGGGACGACACGGAGCCGGGGAAGACGCGGCAGTGGAAGCCCGCGCGGAGAGGAGTACGTGGGTTCACTGGTTCGGCTGCGGAGTGAGGCTGTCGTCGCCGCAGGGCCTGGCCAGCGGTGGGAGTAGTAGGGGGCGGTGAGGCCTCCGCGGCAGCATAGCCAGCCACGGGAGGCAGGAGCATGCGGCACGACCGGCGCTGCTTTGGGCGGCTGGAGCAAGAAGACCAGAGGTTGAAGAAGCACTACGACTGTTGGATGGACATCGTACGGTCACTGGAGGTAGAATCGTTCATATTGACTAAGTAGACAAAGCACCCCGTCCCCGTCAACTTAGTAGGCCCACAAGTCAGCCTCCCACCTAGGTGGGTCCCAACTAGCAGGGGGAGTATTCATTTTTTTGTGCGTAATAAGGACGCACCTCCGATGGGTCCGAGCTGACAGTGGGGGAATGTTTTTTTCGCGAAATACGTTGGCTCCTCCGGTGGGTCCCAGTAGTCAGGGGGGAATGTTTTTTGGCCAAATACGATGGCCCGACCGGTGGGTCCCTGCTGTCAGGTGGAGGAATAATTATTTTCCACGTAATAAGGAGGCACTTCCTTGCGGCTGCCGTGGACCCAGCTGTCAGCCTCTCCACGTATAGTACTCTTTCGATGGAAGTCGTTCCTTGACCACATTGACCACGCCGCGCCGAGAGCACTAGGGCCATGGACGACGGCGAGGCCTATGAAGGGGACGATGCAGAGCCGGGGAAGACGCGACTGTGGATGCCCATGCGAAGAGGAGTACGAGGGTTCACTGGTTCGGCTGCGGTGTGAGGCTGCCGTTGCCGCAGAATAATAGGGGGTATGGGTGAGTGGAGGGATGCCCTGGCCAGCGGTGGGAGTAGTAGGGGGCGGTGAGGCCTGCGCGGCAGCACAGCACGCCATGGGAGGCAGGAGCAGGTGGCACAACCGGCGCTGCTTTGGGCGGCTGGAGCAAGAAGACCAGAGGTTGAAGAAGCACGACGGTCGTTGGATAGACATCGTACGATCACTGCAGCTAGAATATTTTATATTGACTAAGTTGACAAAGCCCTTGGTAAGCGTCAACTTGGTAGGCCAATAGGTCAGCTTCCGAAACGGTGCGCCCCAGATGTCAGGGGGAGGAATCATTTTTTGGGCGGCTGAAGCTAGAATATCCGAGATTGAAGAAGAAGCACGGCATCCGTTGGATGGACATACAACGGCCACTGCTGCTAGAGCCGTGTATTGACTATAAGTTGACAAAGCCTTGCATACGCGTCAACTCTTTTTTTAGGGGACGCGTCAATTAGTAAGGCCACAAGTGTGTGGCAGAGAACTTATAGCCCATTTGAGATTTGTAAGAATGTGCAGCCAATTTCTGAATTCTAATGGAATTTACTACAGCCCATTTACAGTTTGTTAAAAGTACAGCCCATTTCAACCAACTGTTCAAAACAGAATTCAATAAAATTTCCCACATTTTGATGGGATCCGAAATATTTTTATCCCAAAATTTCTAGTCAAATTAAATACAATTTCAATATAAATTTATATTACGGCAAAATCCAACGAAACATTGCGCTCACAACAATTAATGAAATTATAATTTTCAATATCGAAAAATAATATTTTATAGAGTAATTACGTGTTTGGTGCATTTTTTATAGTTACTGCCCAGTTTTTATAATTACATCCCATTTATTATTTATTAAAGCCCATTTTCTTGTTAAGCCTAATGCATCCCTCCTAGGAAAGATTTGCAGCCCAGCGGGGCGGAGAATAACAACTTGACCTTGCCTGGGTATTCCTAAAAACAGTATAGCTGGGCTAGCCATTTTCAGCTTGAAAAAAATTAAGATCTGGGCTGGATATCTAGCCTGGGCTAGACGGGCCATAGCCCGCCCGGTTAATATCTGGGCTAAACATCGTTCAAAAAAAACTCTGCGGTGCTCACACCTCAAAAACACAAATACTGCTCGAGCTGCTTGGTCCCCGTTGTCGGCCGCTTCTTGTGTAATTCTCTCGTTTATTGACTACATAGGTTGACAATGGTGTGGGACCGTGATATCAGGAAACCAGGAGGAAGCAAAAAAATTATAGTTTTATATACTAATAAGGAGGCACTTGCATACGTGCGGCTAAGGCCCTGGTGGGTCCCCACTATCATCCTCTCCAAGTAAAGTAATCTCCTCATCCTCATGTCCGTTGACCATGTTGACAACGCGAGACGACGGCGCCATGGCGAGCGCAACAACTCGAAGGACGATGGAGAGGGCCTCGCGGGCCCTACGGATTGTCTGATACAGCTCCTGCTGCTCATTCGGGAAGCTAGGATCATAGGGCCACATGTCTGCGACGACATTGTCGTTCGCTTGTTCACCGGTGCTCATTGAGGAGATGGAGGTTGCAACACAGGTCCTCCTGCGCTGGTAGCTCTTCCGCCATTAGGGCGTGAACACATCATGAACTGGCTTGGACAGTGGCGCCCGACTCCTGGTCGGAAGCAACGTCTATCATCTGATTGTCGTCGCTCAGCTCGGTGAGGTAGTTGGCGAGCCAGCATGTCCGGCTGCTAGACCGACCCGCTGCCAAGCACGAGTCTGACTGCCCTGGCCCACCTAGACCGCCTCCCTCGCCCGCGCGCACTTTCCGCCCGAAATGGTCAGCGCCGCCCACCCCGCTTCCCGGTGCATGAGATTGGTCCGCCTTCAAACGACACAAGTGTCGTCCGTCCATCCGTCCTTCTGCCGCCCACATTAATGATACGCAATTGCCGAGGCGGCTACTCCGGCGCCACACGTCCGTCCCTCCACCGCCCACCATTGCTATATAAACTGCTGCGCCGGCCATAGCCGCAGTCATCCGCATCCGTTCCTATTCTCCTGTCCACACCACTACTGCTCACCATGGCTTCCTCGCACTCCAGCGCTCTTTAGGACGGGCGGACGACGGACCACAAGGAGATGACAGCCATTGCTGCCGACTGGCTGGCCGGCAGGCAGCCGTAGGACGACGACGTCCCAATGGAGAACATGGTAGTCGATGATCCAGCGCCAACCCCCTCCTCCACGCCATCCTCGCTGGTGCATTGCACCATGACCATCGGCGAGGCCCGTGCCCAATATATGGACATGGTGAGGTAGAAGCGTGAGGAGCAGTTCTGGGAGGCGCAGGCCGACGCCGCCTACAACCACCACCTGCTCCAGGAGCACCTGCAGGAGGAGGAGCAGATCGCCGCGGAGCGGGCGGAGCAGGAGGCGCTGCTCGACTCGTACCGCTCCGCCCGCGAGGGCCGCCTCGAGCGCTGGTGGTACCGCATGCGGGTGGCGGAGGCTGCGACCGCCTACAAAGAGGGCGATGAAGCAGGCGAGGCGCTGTTTGGCGAGACCGAGGACGAGGAAGAGGACAATGCTGGCGCCGGCGAGTCCCCGCTCCGCTGGCGTCGACGAGGCCCTGCTCCACCGAGGCCCCGCGGCACCAACAACGAGGCAGAGGACACCACCGCCTCCGCCGAGGCCCCACCCTGCCGGCAACGAGGGGGAGGATTTTCCCCGCTCCGCCGAGGCACCGCCTGCCGACAATGAGACAGAGGACATCGCCCGCTCCACCGAGGCCCCGCCCCACTGCCAATGAGGCCGCGCCACAAAGAAAACGAGGAAGAGTATAAAACGGTAGTTCGCCGCCGCTCGGGTCCAAGTAAGGCCACCGCTGCTACCCTCCGGTTGCTGGCACTGAGCTGTACATCATGGAGCAATTCTATGATCACAGGATGATTGAAGAGCGCTCCGTGGTTGAGCAAGCTCATGAGATACAGCCATTTTCTAGAGAACTTGAGCACTTTAGTTTTATGCTACCGGAAAAGTTTGTTGCCGGAGGTATCATCACTAAGCTTCCTCCTTCGTGGATCTCATTGGCACTCTTGATGTGGAAGAAAAGGTGAGAGCAAAGGACACACGTGCTCGAGGAATTGAGGGAGGATCTAGTGCCAATCTGGTACAGAAGAAGAACTTCCAGCCCCACGAGTTCAAGAACAAGGGCAAGTTTGATGGTAAAGCAAAGTTTGATGGGAAGAACAAGGCTATGCAACACACGAACTTCAAGTAGAAGAATGACAAGAAGAAAGGTGTTTGTCATGTGGGGATCCTGATCATTGGGCTCCTAGTTGCCCTAATCGCTATGACAAGCTAGGCGGGTTGACCACTGACGGCCGGTTAGCTTCTTGGTGGTGATGTGGAGTCGGCGAGCTATGTTGGAGAAGGACGCTGCTTCTACTTAACTGCTGGTGCAGTGGGCTGACTAACACGTGGGCCTAACAAGCATCTGGGCCACATGTCAGTTATGCAACTGCACCTGCAGTTAAGTCACTAAAGCTTCTGTTTGGCTCAGCTGGACACAGGTGGGTAGCTTCGGTTAATTAATTATACCTCCAGCACACCCCTTTTTAGTTGAAGAATGTATGAAATGTAGTGAAATCCGGCATGTTTATATGAAATCCGACCGGGTATGAATGGATTTATTTCGATTAGTTCGAATTCTTGTATCATTGGCATTGGATGAACAAGCAAAACAATACGTACTAGCATTATTCCCAGGGTGATCACCTCGTTTGCAGCAGTTTCACATGTACTCCCTCCGGTCCTTTCTAGTCTGCATACAAGTATTATCTGCAGTCAAAGTATCTCTACTTTGACCAATCTTATAGAAAAAAGTATGCACTTTCACAATACGCGAAGTAAAAAGGAACAGAAGGAGAACAAAGAGTTTGAGCAGCTTTTTAGCGTTCATATACATTGCAATCAAACACACAGACCTGGCAATTCATAGAGAACATTCAAAACAATCGACGATTATGCATCTCAGCGATTCACATGTCAGAGCTAATATTTACTTCACAACTAAAGAATAAAGAAAAAATGGATTGACGCTGCTGACAGCAAAGGGCGTCCCATTCGAAAATATCAAACGCATGTCTTCTTGCTAAAATCAATGAGCAAAATTTGACAAGGTTTTCCCATTCGAAAATAGCAAATGCCTACGAATGTGGAATGGGTAGGTGTAGCGACCCAACCTCAGATGGTCAAGTCTCTATGCTTCAGTGTTATCCGAGGATCGGTAATGCAGACACACACAGTACTCGAAGGATTTATAACAGAGTAGCAATCACACACTTATTACATTGAATGTCTCAAGAGAGAACTTATCACAATAATATGGCTTAAGGCCATCTAATACGATAACAGCGGAAGGCTTGGAAGATAAAGTGAGTCCATCAACTCCAACGGCATAGCTGTGCTGCACGACAATGACCTAACGAACCTTACTCCTCGTCTGAAAAGTCTGCAACATAATACGTTGCAGCCCGAAAACGGGTCAGCACATGGAATATGCTGGCAATATAACACAGTAGAGCAAGAACAAAATAATGCTATCACTATATGCATATATGGCTGGTGGAAAGCTCTATGGTTATAGTTTTTGCGAAAAGCCAATTTTTCCCTACAACAAAGGAATAGATTTTTAATTTTACTATCATGGTAGTTGAAACATCATTGAAGGTTCCTCCAACTCAATCCCAATTAAAGTGATTAACAACCCAACAATATTAATTAAACATGATGAGATACATGTGATAACCCAAGTACTAGATACTCAAGAATTGTCCATAACCGGGGACACGGCTAACCATGATTAGATTATACACTCTGCAGAGGTTTGCGCACTTTTCCCCACAAGACTCGATCTCCTCCGTTGGATTTCTCGCACTACAGGGTGTTTGAGAAACGGATGACCGAGACACAGTCTTTCAGAAACATTAACTCTCTACTCCGGACAGACCATACCAAACCTACATCCCACTACCTGCTGATCTGCCTCTTCAAGAGCTTCACGTAACTTACTCAACTATGCTAGAGCCCATAATAGCTTGTGGCTGCACACCGAAGTTTCTAGCATGAATCATCTCAGTTCCCTTTGAGCCTGGGTGGCGGTCCATAGGAAGATCACACGGGTACTCCGGGATTTCCAAAAAAATACAGGCAACACTGGGTACTCCAGGTGCCTCAATCCACCCAGTTGTTTGATTAAGTTGCCACCTTAAGTTGAACCATTAATTTAACAATCTCACATATGTCATGGATTTCACTCAAACCCAAACCACGTCTACGAGCATAGCATAGCATAGTAATATAAGCAACATGTAGAGTAACTCCCAAGGGTTTGAATGTAACAGGGCAATAGGTTCTACCTCATCAACTACTTCCCAACCCACAAGTTAATGACATCCTAATCATGCAATGTTTGAGGATTGGAACTAATGCATAAAAACTGGGTGATAAAGGGGTATGATCAAAGTGTTACTTGCCTTGCTAACGATCTGCGAAACCTAGGGACTCGTAGTAGCACGCTTCGCACTCCGGGTGTTCCATCGCAAGCAAACAATAGCATACATAAGTAACAAGCAACTATGCACAAGCAAAATTCAAATAAAAGAGGTTGACCAGAAAGTTCAAATTAAGAACTCCGGTTCACAAAAAGAATCAAATCAAATGGAGCAACGAAACTCGAACGGCGAAAGAAAGAAGCTTCGTTTACTAATCTGAAACTAGGTCAAATTTTACAGTAGAGAAAACTTGTCTGAGTTGGTTAAACGGAAAGAGGGTTTCGAGATGAAACTCTAGGCGCGTGAATCGCCTGATTCCGACGAACGAGCGAAAAGAAAAACAGAAACTAAGATCGGACCAGAAATCGTGATCAAAGAAATCGTGGAATAAATCCGATAAAAGAAAACTGACGAACAGACTAACGAACCAGTGTTCGTTAGCTGTATCTAACGGGCGAAGAACCATTTGTTAAAACGAACGTTCGGACGAACGTCCGCTAACTAGGAAAACCGAGAAAAACCGGCGAATCCGAAAAAAAACGGATCTAGGGTTTCTAAAAAAACCGAACGGTTTTATATATAAAAAACCGGTGGCGGAAGTCCGACGACTACATCCGGCGAGAGGTCCGGCAAGGCGAGGTGCGGCGGCAGAGCGGCGGCTCGCGGGGGCGGCGGCGGCGTTCGGCGACGGCGGCGCTCGGCTGCGGCGGCGGCAGCTAGGCGCGGCGCGGGCGGCGGGGCTAGGCGGCACGGGCGGCGGGGCTTGGCGCGGGGCGGCGGTGGCTTTGGGGGGCTCGAGCAGCGCGTAAATAAAGGGGCGGGGCGGGGCGGCTTGGAGGAGGGGCCAAGGCGGCGGTGGTGGAGTCCGGCTCGAACTCCTCATCCGAGTCGGCGGCGGCGCGCGCGCGCGGGGAAGGCGGCGGCGGCGGCCTGGCTCGGCTGGGCCTTAGGCCCAGTCGGGCGCGGGAACTTTTTTAAAAAAAAAATTCGCCGACCGAAATAAAATCCTAGAAAAATAAATAAAAATCTAAAAATGCCAAAATAAATTTTCACCGTCTAAATAAAATATTTAGAACGAGATGAACATTTTCTTGGCCCTAAAATGCAATTGTCAAAACGTGCAATTTTTCTAATGCAAACAAAATTGCAATATAATACAAATAGAACAAATATTTGATTTTAATATTTTTCCTCCAATATTTCATTTATTTTGGAGAAGTCATATTATCTCCTCTCTTGTATTTTAATATGAAATATTTTCGGAGAGAAAAATAATCAAAACCAAAATCCTCGTTTCAAAATTTGATAAAAGAATCAAATATGAAAATCGGGAAATCCCCAACTCTCTCTGAGGGTCCTTGAGTTGCTTAGGATTTCGAGGATTACGGAATGGAAAAGCAATAAAACATGATATGCAATGATGATCTAATGTATAACATTCCAAATTGAAAATTTGGGATGTTACAAACCTACCCCCCTTAAGATGAATCTCGCCCTCGAGATTCAGGCTGGCTAGAAAATAGGTGCGGGTGGTCTTTGCGGAGTTCATCCTCTCGTTCCCAGGTGGCTTCATCCTCGGTATGGTGGCTCCACTGAACTTTACAAAACTTGATAACCTTACTGCGGGTGACTCTGCTGGCAAACTCAAGAATCTTAACTGGTTTCTCCTCATAAGTCAAATCACTGTCCAACTGAATCGCCTCCAGGGGTACTGTATCTCTTAGCGGTATATCTGCCATCTCAGCATGACACTTCTTCAGCTGTGAAACGTGAAACACGTCATGAACTCCTGACAATCCCTCGGGTAACTCCAACTTGTAGGCAACTTCTCCCATCCGTTCCAAAATACGATACGGTCCTACAAATCTCGGGGCTAACTTTCCCTTAACTCCAAAACGTTTCACTCCTCGCAAGGGTGATACTCGCAGATATGCTCGATCTCCAATTTCATAGGTTACCTCCTTGCGTTTTGAGTCAGCATAACTCTTCTGCCTGGACTGAGCAATCTTCAGTCTGTCACGAATCAATTTAACCTTCTCCTCAGACTCCTTGATCAAGTCTGGTCCAAACAACTGTCAGTCTCCTACCTCGTCCCACATTAACGGTGTTCTGCACCTTTGTCCATACAGGGCTTCAAACGGTGCCATCTTCAAACTGGCTTGATAGCTCTTGTTGTAGGAAAACTCTGCGTATGGCAAATTGCCATCCCAACTAGATCCATAATCTAGCGCACAGGCTCTCAACATGTCCTCCAAAATTTGGTTGACTCTCTCTGTTTGTCCATCCGTCTGCGGGTGAAATGCTGTACTAAACTCCAATCTCGTTCCCAAGGTCTGGTGCAACTAGTGCCAAAACTTTGAGGTAAACTGTGTTCCTCGATCTGATACGATGGTCCTCGGAATTCCATGCAGACATACGATCCTGGACATATATATCTTGGCCAACCTTGCACTCGTATAGGTGGTTTTCACTGGGATGAAGTGAGCTACTTTGGTCAAGCGATCAACTACTACCCATATGGAATCATATCCTGCTTTGGTCCTGGGCAATCCGGTGATAAAGTCCATGCCCAGTTTATCCCACTTCCATTCGGGTATCGGCATAGGCTGTAACAGTCCTGCTGGCTTCTGATGCTCTGCCTTCACGCGTTGACATACATCACATATGGCTACATACTCGGCAATATCCTTCTTCATACCGGTCCACAAGAAATGTTCCTTCAAATCCAAATACATCTTGGTGTTTCCGGGGTGTATCGAGTATGGTGAGTCATGGGCCTCTTGAAGTATTAACTTCATGATCTCCTGGTTATTGGGCACATAGATTCGGTCCTCAAACCATAAGGTATCATGCTCATCCTCACGAAAACCTTTGGCCTTTCCTTTGCCCATCTTCTCCTTTATCTCGGCAATCTCCTTGTCCTCCTTCTGAGCTTCCCGAATCTTGTCCAGCAATGTCGACTGGACCTCCATTGTTGCAACGGATCCTCTAGGAACAATCTCCAATCGAAGTTCCATGATATTCTCTGCTAATTCCTTCGGCAGTCCCTTACTTTCAAGGATATTAGCATAACTTTTCCGGCTCAAAGCGTCTGCTACGACATTGGCCTTTCTTGGATGATAGTGTAGCTTCATGTCATAATCCTTTATAAGTTCCAACCATCTCCTCTGTCTAAGGTTCAGTTCCTTCTGGGTGAAAATGTATTTCAAACTCTTATGGTCCGTGTACACATCACAACAGTTTCCAATAAGGTAATGTCTCCAGGTCTTCAATGCATGTACTATGACAGCTAACTCCAAATCATGTGTGGCATATTTCAACTCATGAGGTTTTAGTTGTCGTGCCCGTCCTGCATAAGCACACATCCAAGTCCTAAGCGTGAGGCATCGCAGTACACTTGGAACTCCTTATGTATATCTGGCAGTGTTAGCACTGGCGCTGTAGTCAAACGTTTCTTCAATTCCTGGAAACTTGCCTCGCAATCTTCTGTCCATTTAAACTTAGTATCCTTCTTCAACAGTTCACTCATTGGCTTTGAAATCTTGGAAAAATTCTCGATGAATCTCCGGTAGTATCCTGCGAGTCCAAGAAAACTGCGGATCTCGCTAACTGAAGTGGGTGCCAACCATTCAGTGACTGACTGAATTTTGCTGGGGTCTACTGCTATACCTTCTCCCGATATAACATGTCCAAGGAACCCGACTTCCTTCAAACAAAATTCGCATTTGCTAAACTTAGCATACAATTGGTGTTCCCTGAGTTTCTCAAGAACTAAGCGCAAATGCTCCTTGTGTTCCTCCTCGTTCTTCGAGTATACCATAATATCATCAATAAACACCACAACAAACTTGTCCAAATACTCCATGAACACCTTGTTCATCATGCTCATGAAATAGGCAGGGGGGTTAGTCAGTCCAAATGACATGACCGTGTACTCATATAATCCATATCGTGTTGTGAACACTGTCTTCGGTATGTCCTTCTCTCGTATCTTCAACTGATGATACCCCGATCGCAAATCGATCTTCGAAAACACTTTTGCTCCTTGCAACTGATCAAACAAATCGTTGATCATCGGCAGTGGGTACTTGTTCTTAATCGTCACTTCATTTAATGCTCGATAATCAACAACCATCCTCAGGGATTTATCCTTCTTCTCAACCAAAAGTACTGGGGCTCCCCAAGGTGATGAACTTCTTCGGATGTATCCTTTCTCCAATAACTCCTTGATCTGTTTCTTAATTTCTTCCAGATCATTTGCGGGCATCCGATAGGGTCTCTTGGATATTGGTCCTGTACCTGGCAACAGCTCTATCAAAAACTCAATGTCTCTATCCGGTGGCATGCCTGGTAACTCCTCTGGAAAAACATCCGGGTAATCCTTCACTACAGGCACTTCCTCCTGAACAACTCCCGTAAGGGCATTCACTTGACTCCTCCTAGGCACATGCCTAGATACATACTTAATCCTTTTTCCTTCCGGGGTGGTGAGATAAATCGACTTACTAGCACAGTCAATGCTTCCTCCAAACTTTGACATCCAGTCCATACCCAATATCACATCCAATCCTTGTGACTCCAAGATAATTAGGTCGGACGGAAAAACATGTGTACCAATGGTTAAGGGTATCTGGTCACACCATCGGCTGGCCATATACTCTGCTCCGGGTGAACTTACTAAAAGAGGGGTCCTAAGGGTTTGGGTTGGTAGTTTAAACTTATCCACGAATCCCCTTGATATGTATGAATGCGATGCACCAGTATCGAAAAGAACAAGAGCGGTAAATGACTTAACCAAAAACTTACCTATTACCGCGTCCGGCTGCTCTTCAACCTCCTCCACGTTAACGTGGTTCACTTGTCCTTTGTTGAATGGATTTGGCTTCTTCCCAGCGCTCCCATTTCCATTTCCATTCTTTCCTTCAGGGCACTCCGTGGCGTAGTGTCCAGTCTTCCCGCACTTGAAACAAGTAACATGACTTAAGTCCCTTTTGGCGGGTGTGGCTGGGTTGGGGCGGTTATGATTATTGTTGGTTCCGTTCCCATTCCCATTCTTAGAACCATTGTGGTTATGCGATCCTCCTCCAGTGTGGTTGTGACCTCCATGGTTATGAACAAGTCCTCCCGAGTTCGGGGTTAGGCGAGGTTTCTGCTGAGCTCCTGAGTTATACTTCCCTTGTCCATACTTCCTCTTGCGGCTCTCAATCTGCTGCTGCTTCCCTTCAATCATAAGAGCCTTATCTACCAACTCCTGGTAGTTGTTGAAGGTTGCTACCATCAACTGCATACTCATCTCATCATTCAGCCCTTCCATAAACTTCTCCTGCTTCGCGGCATCTGTGGCCACATCATCAGGGGCGTAGCGAGATAACTTGCTAAACTCATCCACGTACTGAGCCACAGTACGGTTCCCCTGGCGTAGGTTGCGGAACTCCCGCTTCTTCATTTGCATAGCTCCAGTGGAGACATGGGCTGTGCGGAAAGCTTGCTGAAACTGGTCCCAAGTGACATTGGCTATAGGAAAAGTGGTTGTGTAATTCTCCCACCATGAGGCTGCTGGTCCATCCAATTGATGTGCGGCAAAGCGCACTCTCTCAGCATCTGTGCAACCTACGGTGGTCAACTCCCTTCCAATACGGCGTAGCCAATCGTCCGCAACTATGGGCTCGGTGCTACTGGAAAACACCGGCGGCTGTAACCTTAGAAAACGGGCTAGGTTGTCCACGGGCGGCGGGTTGTTGTTGTTGTTGCCCTGATTCTGAACTAGCAATTGCATCAACGTATTCTGCTGTTGGATCAACTGGGTGAGCTCCGGTGGGAAGGCAAAACCGGTGTCATGTCTCGGAGGCATCTGAGGGGTTTAGATGGAAGAGATTAGAATAGAAAAGAGGTCTAATGAGAAAACACTACCCATATGCACATGAGACAAACACAATCATTTCACTCAATCAATCAAGCAAGGGCATACAAACGATCTAGAACTATCGCACAAGTGTTCAACTACTACTAAATACATGGGGGAATACTAGTGATATATGGTAGTCATCTAGAAATTTTGATCGGTGGAAGACTCCATGATGTCTGCTCCAGCTTCGTCTTCATAGTCATCATCACTAGGATCGGAATCGGTGTCGTCGATGATGATGTAGTTGTCCGGGCAAGTCGGATCTTCGTCTTCGTCTCCCGGTGCTGGTCCTCCCATGAATACTCCGATCTTCTTGACTAGGTCGTCATTCTTCTCCAGTAGTGTCTTGATTTCCTCCTCATATCCATCGCGTGTAAACTTGAGTTCTTCCTCCAGTTCGATGATCCTAGTCTTCGCCTTCTTCAAGTCCATCATGTCCGCGCACATCTGGTTTTCCTGACGTCGGATGTGCTGGTTTAACTCCTGGATGAAAGCTGCAATGGATCTATCCTTCCTGGTGCTGATTACTTCCCATTGCTCGTCTCGGCGCCCACATATTTGGTAAATAGTGTCCTTAAGCTCCCTGTTGTAAACTTCTCCAATGCGTCCAATGGTAATGTGGGCTGCCATGCTCTTGCCTAGACTCCAGGTGGGTGCTTCGAAAGAAAACTCTATGGGTTTAGAAGTTGGCGAGAACGTCCTTCCTGGAACTTGTACTTGAATCATCCAGCGCTCCTCTTCAGGTAAAGTGGCGTTGTACGTCCCGGTGAAGCTTGGTATTCCAATGTTCAAGTACCTAGTGACTTCCTTCAAGTGACGTCCAAAAGGTGTGTCTTCATCCGGTTGTGCAAACTTGTTCTTCATCTCCGTCATCCTAAAGAGTAGAAAATGGAGAGGAGTCAGAAATGAGAAGAGAGGTGTGACCTAGGGTTTATCTTAGTGGTCGTGTCCTACACTCAGCGTGTGCTCTGATACCATCTTGTAGCGACCCGACCTCAGATGGTCAAGTCTCTGTGCTTCAGTGTCATCCCTGGATCGGTAATGCTGACACACACAGTACTCGAAGGATTTATAACAGAGTAGCAATCACACACTTATTACATCGAATGTCTCAAGAGAGAACTTATTACAATAATATGGCTTAAGGCCATCTAATACGATAACAGCGGAAGGCTTGGAAGATAAAGTGAGTCCATCAACTCCAACGGCATAGCTGAGCTGCACGGCAACGACCTAACGAACCTTACTCCTCGTCTGAAAAGTCTGCAACATAATACGTTGCAGCCCGAAAACGGGTCAGCACATGGAATATGCTGGCAAATAACACAGTAGAGCAAGAACAAAATAATGCTATCACTATATGCATATATGGCTGGTGGAAAGCTCTATGGTTATAGTTTTTGCGAAAAGCCAATTTTTCCCTACAACAAAGGAATAGATTTTAATTTTACTATCATGGTAGTTGAAACATCATTGAGAAGGTTCCTCCAACTCAATCCCAATTAAAGTGATTAACAACCCAACAATATTAATTAAACATGATGAGATACATGTGATAACCCAAGTACTAGATACTCAAGAATTGTCCATAACCGGGGACACGGCTAACCATGATTAGATTGTACACTCTGCAGAGGTTTGCGCACTTTTCCCCACAAGACTCGATCTCCTCCGTTGGATTTCTCGCACTACAGGGTGTTTGAGAAACGGATGACCGAGACACAGTCTTTCAGAAACATTAACTCTCTACTCCGGACAGACCATACCAAACCTACATCCCACTACCTGCTGATCTGCCTCTTCAAGAGCTTCACGTAACTTACTCAACTATGCTAGAGCCCATAATAGCTTGTGGCTGCACACGGAAGTTTCTAGCATGAATCATCTCAGTTCCCTTTGAGCCTGGGTGGCGGTCCATAGGAAGATCACACGGGTACTCCGGGATTTCCAAAAAAATACAGGCAACACTGGGTACTCCAGGTGCCTCAATCCACCCAGTTGTTTGATTAAGTTGCCACCTTAAGTTGAACCATTAATTTAACAATCTCACATCTGTCATGGATTTCACTCAAACCCAAACCACGTCTACGAGCATAGCATAGCATAGTAATATAAGAAACACGTAGAGTAACTCCCAAGGGTTTGAAGGTAACAGGGCAATAGGTTCTACCTCATCAACTACTTCCCAACCCACAAGTTAATGACATCCTAATCACGCAATGTTTGAGGATTGGAACTAATGCATAAAAACTGGGTGATAAAGGGGTATGATCAAAGTGTTACTTGCCTTGCTGACGATCTGGGAAACCTAGGGACTCATAGTAGCACGCTTCGCACTCCGGGTGTTCTATCGCAAGCAAACAATAGCATACATAAGTAACAATCAACGACGCACAAGCAAAATTCAAATAAAAGAGGTTGACCAGAAAGTTCAAATTAAGAACTCCGATTCACAAAAAGAATCATATCAAACGGAGCAACGAAACTCAAACGGCGAAAGAAAGAAGCTTCGTTTACTAATCTGAAACTAGGTCAAATTTTACAGTAGAGAAAACTTGTTTGAGTTGGTTAAACGGAAAGAGGGTTTCGAGATGAAACTCTAGGTGCTTGAATCGCCTGATTCTGACTAACGAGCGAAAAGAAAACAGAAACTAAGATCAGACCAGAAATCGCGATCAGAGAAATCGCGGAATAAATCCGAGAAAAGAAAACTGACGAACAGACTAACGAACGAGCGTTCGTTAGATGTATCTAACGGGCGAAGAACCATTCGTGAAAACGAACGTTCGGACGAACGTCTGCTAACTAGGAAAACCGAGAAAAACCGGCGAATACGAAAAAACGGATCTAGGGTTTCTAAGAAAACCGAACGGTTTTATATAAAAAAACCGGCGGCGGAGTCCGACGACTACCTCCGGCGAGAGGTCCGGCGAGGCGAGGTGCGGCGGCGGAGCGGCGGCTCGCGGGGGCGGCGGCGGCAAGGCGGCGGCGGTGCTCGGCTAGGCGCGGCGCGGGTGGCGGGGCTAGGCGGTGCGGGCGGCAGGGCTCGGCGTGGGGCGGCGGGGCTAGGCGGCGCGGGCGGCAAGGCTTGGCGCGGGACGGCGGTGTCTGTGGGGGTGGGGGGGGGGCTCGGGCGGCGCGTATATAAAGGGGCGGGGCGGGGCGGCTTGGAGGAGGGGCCAAGGCGGCGGCGGTGGAGTCCAGCTCGGACTCCTCGTCCGAGTCGGCGGCGGCGGCCTGGCTCGGCTGGGCCTTAGGCCCAGTCGGGCGCGGGAACTTAAAAAAAATTCGCCTACCGAAATAAAATCCTAGAAAAATAAATAAATATCCAAAAATGCCAAAATAAATTTTCACCGTCTAAATAAAATATTTAGAATGAGATGAACATTTTCTTGGCCCTAAAATGCAAATTTGAAAACTTGCAATTTTTCTAATGCAAACAAAATTGCAATAAAATCCAAATAGGACAAATATTTGATTTTAATATTTTTCCTCCAATATTTCATTTATTTTGGAGAAGTCATATTATCTTCTCTCTTGTATTTTAATATGAAATATTTTCGGAGAGAAAAATAATCAAAACCAAAATCCTCGTTTCAAAATTTGATAAAAGAATCAAATATGAAAACCGGGAAATCCCCAACTCTCTCCGAGGGTACTAGAGTTTCTTAGGATTTCGAGGATTACGGAACGGAAAAGCAATAAAACATGATATGCAATGATGATCTAATGTATAACATTCCAAATTGAAAATTTGGGATGTTACAGCAGGGTTTGCCATCAGTTCGGACATTGACATGGCACCAAAATCAACCAAATTCGCGCATGGCTTGTATGATTTCGCCCTTATATGTTGCAACGCCTTGAACTTATCGGCACCTCCTTTCTTGTGGTGCAAATGAATGATTCGATGTATTCATGAACATTTTGTGCAGTTCCCATTGAAATCAAGCTCAGCACCCCTGTTTGCACGAATACAAAAAAAGTGATTAGTATAAAGCAAACTGTACTATGAATTGACAGTTTAAACACGCACCTACATGGTCCATGTAGAGCACACTTTTAGAAAAATGGAACTCATCGGAAAGAATCCTAGAACAACATTGTACTCGTGCATCACAGCAAGAAAATGGAGATTTGTCAGTCCTTCTAAGCTGAAGTTAGTTTGGTCTTGTGGGGGGTAATGTAACCATCCTTCAGCTGATGAAGCACTTCTCAAGGACAATACCACTTTTTCATGACAGTATCTAAACAGTAGCACAACACCAATAGAGATGACAAAGCTCAATCATATGGATGAAATTAGTGGGCGAGTACCAACCTTTGTCAGGAGGCTTATTGTGTAGAGCATACAGATGAGGCACTTCTCCGGAACCATCTGTTGCTCTCTACTGTGGTGGACATGCTTACTATATACTCCTCGATTAGATTAATGTTTCCAACATCTTCTTGTGCAGTTCCACTAAAATATATAGTATCTTCAAAGAAGATCCCTGTTTGCACAACTAGAGATAATTACGTATTACATTAAGAGTGACATCAAATCAGTGGCAAAACAATTGCTCGTTCCAGCTATAGCAATAAATTAAGATGCAAAACTATATCATTACTTGTGTCATCACAGTTCCAGTGCTTCATTACAGCACCAGGAGTTGATTTTTGTTTTTCTTCCGCTTGTTCTTCCCCTTCATCACTTGGTTCAATAACAGACAAGCTTCGCCTTCAATGTAAGATTTGGCATGTCAATTAGGTTGCACAAGTATAGCACTAAAAAATGGCATTAATTTTCTGATGAAAGTGGCAAAATACAAGCCGACAGTTGTGAAATATCCTTATCTTACCTCAATGGGATATTGCGGTGCACATACAGGTTGGAAGTCTTGTCTCAATTTGTGCAGTTCACTAAAATCAAGCAACATTACCGTACAAGTAGCACAACATATGAAACCACACTACAGAATCATGTGAAAGAAGGCTAGTACTGACCTCTCATGACGCGGAATTCACACAACTCACAAGAAGAAGATCTGAACCAAATTTGCCAACACGGACAGGAAGTAAGATCTCCTCTTGTGTAGTTCCACTAAGATCAAGCAATCAAGCAACGTTGTCGGTGTGACACTTTGGTTGAACTACACAAATCACTCTTAAAACAGAAGTGTTTTGTGCAGTGCAACAAAAGGTCACAATGGCAACGAGGTGAAGTAGATAACCCTGTTTACATAGAGGTGCAAAGGAAACAACTAGTGGTCAATAACGGTGGATGACACAGAAACCAAGAAAAAGAAGCATATACCTTATCTAAATGGGAAAAAAGCAAGATAGTAGCATTTGTCAAATGGTGGCATTGATTAATATTAACACAGAGATTATATTAACAATAAAATTCGTTAAACATGTAGCTTGCTTTTAACTGTGGCATTGCATCAATTTTCCAGTGGTATTATTAGAGGGTGCTTGTTTACAAGGACATTTTGGTGGAGGGACTAAAAAACTTCGTGTCAGTCCCATCTAAACCAAACAGGAGGGACTTTTAGGTACTAAAAGTGGGCATTTGGGACTAAAGAAAGAAGACCCCGAGGAAGAGTCTTTGTGGGACTTTTTCCAATAGTTACCCCTGCCACGCATCGCACCTTATCTCTATTAGTTCATTACTAGGGGTAACATGGTCTTTTAGCATGTCATTTAATAACCTCTAGTCCATGTTTAGTCCGTGGAACCAAGCAGGTAGGGACTATGGAGTTTTTAACCAAACAGTTCCTTAGATTAACAACAACTAAAGAGTTGCACGGGACAGTGGACGCACCAGCACCATGTGCATCTACCGATGTACTGGGGTGATGCACAGTCTGTTGCAACAAAGAACAAACAACCAAGGAGCATATTTGTGTTGGTCCCAGGTTTTGTTATCTTTAGACACCTTTCCCTATGTGAGATCAGCAAATCTAGTCCTGCTCAAACTCTACAACCTTGTCCCCAAAAACAAAAGATCAGTTTGTTACAGATGTGCGTACTTCATTTGTCATTGTTTTCCCTTTTCGACCAACGTAGGTGCTGGATAGCCAGTCTGTACTAGTAGTTTCCCCACTTCCTTTCCTTTATGAACCACGTCCTAGATTTATGCTATACAACTTTCCCCACTACTTTCCCCCATTCATGTCCTCTTTGAACCACATCTTAGATTCATGCGATACAACTTTCCCCACTACTTTCCCCCTTCCTTTCCTTTTTAAACCACGTCCTAGATTCATGCTATACAACTTCTCCCACTACTTTCCTCCATTCCTTTCCTCTTTGAACCACGTCCTAAATTCATGGTATACAACTTTCCCCACTACTTTCCTGTTTGATCCAACTCCTAGATTCGAGTGCAGAAGCAGAAAAATCCCACATGCAGCTAGAGCAATGCATGTGGAATAAGAAAATTATACCTTAAGTTCTTGGGGTGTGGTTCGGTGAGCGACCGGAGGCCGTTCGACCGACACTATGTAAGGTGGCGAAGAAGAAGGGGTCGGAGGCCCTCCCGCGCCGCCGCTGGGTGAAAGTGAATAGCTGCGCTGGTAGTGGATTCCCTCCCTCGCTGACGGCGGCAGCGTTAAGCCTCCTTCCCTTCCCGGTAGACGGATCTTCCTGGCTCTTTGACCAGCAGTGAGGGGAGAGAGAAGCCAACAAAGTCTTCTTTAGATCTGGAGAGGGTGAGAGAGTGTGAAGAGAGCAACTACAAGCAGACCAGCAATGAGGGGAGAGAGAGACGCCAACGAAGTCTTGTTTAGATCTGGAGAGGGTGAGAGAGTGTGAAGAGAGCAACTACAAGCGCTGAGGCTCCAGTGTGTATATATATACTGGAGAGAGTGTGAAGAGTGCAAACCCTAGAAAACAAGCGCCGAGGCTGCAGCTTATACGTGATGAGGTGATTATACGGTCACTATGAGATCGTATAGCTCCGTATCCATCCATTTTGACCATTCAAAGAATCCTCCTGGCACGAATTATGCTCAAGTGTAGTTATCGAACCCAAGACCTCAAATTTGATGAGCGAACAGGCTAACCAGCTACACAACTGTCCCGTTATGTTCAACGAGAGGGAAATAACCTTTTATACATTCCTGCATTCGTGTGACAAGCATTCCGTGTTCTTCGTGTGTGTGGGAGTCATTGGGATTTAAATCATAATCGTGTGATGTGGCTTTGGTGGTAAGACTATCCACAGTGGTGCAGAAATAATGCAGCCTTAGTCACCTTACCTCTCTGCATGTAGTACGTTGGGTCCCACCAGTCAGAGGGTGAAACAAACAAATTAATAAGAAAAATTAAAAGCACCAGCGGTGTATCTTACCTCACACATCTCGCTACTGCTCGGGAACACTGTCCAATTGATCCCTCTGTTCGCTCACGTACTATTTTAAGTGAATCCTTATTATAACATGCACACAATTTTGGGCACTTGTATTCGACCTAAGTCAGTGTGCCACCGTATCTTGTATGACTCCCTCCTTGTAGGTGTAATAAGTCACGTTAGAACGTGCAGCGGGACCAAGGTGCAAGCAGATTGGAGGAGAAGGAGAAATTTGACCGGTCATTCCTCCAATCAAAGCCCTGATTTTTGTCTCTAAACGCAACAATTAATCCAAACAACTAAGAGATGCCATTTTAGCTACCATGCAGGGCCACGTATTAACTGACATGCAAGCCGACTTTGATTTCTTGACTGATCAACGCGTAGTTGCGCTCCTTGCATTGGGTTTCCGGGAGAGATAACAAGGCAGAGTAAGGAGCGTTTGGTTACATTGCTTAGGCTGGTCATAGTGGTGAGTAACTTGGACTAGTACAACATGCATATGTTACTAGTCTATGTTACTACTACGCGAAGTTTGCCGTCGGAAGCGAGCCGATCTGGCTCTCCTGAGCTAGGAAGGTTTTTCTAGCCCACCCAAGCTAGCTGGCCCACGAAAGCTAACATATTTTAACAATTCCAAATGCCTAACCTTGCCCGGCTATGCTATAAGCTGTTTTTGCTAAGGATCCAAACGCTCCCTAAGTAACAACACTCGCTAGCAACCAGGCCAGGAGGGGATTGAGATCCGAAGTTAATGGATGACGCCTAAACATTTTGGGAATATCTGATTTCCGTAGGATGACTTAACACCTAGACGGAGGGAGTACTACTCCTCAATCTAGGTTTGATGGAATATTCGTCACCTCTTCTCTTCTTGTACGTATTCCATTTGTATCTCACTTCCTATGGCTTCGCACTCGCATGCTTTTCCTATTCTATGAACCTGTGTGTGCGTGTGCGTGTGTGTGTGTGTTTAATAGCATGTGTGTGTTAAAGAGAGCGACAAATCGACCTACTCATATAGAGAAATGGTGTGTAGTGTACGATTTTAGCCGTGAGAGTCGGTGCATCCTCTTGTTTCCGGGCGTCCGGTAGGGACAGGCGGACAGCTGCCACGCCCGCTCCTGACCAGCCTAGCCCACCCAAAGCCCCTCCATCGCCCGCGCATGCTTCCCACCCGAAACGGTCAGCGCCGCTCCAAAGAATCGGTGCCGCATTCATGCCCGGGCAGAGCAGACACGACCTCTCACTGGCGCTTGCGTTGAAGGGAGAAGCGGATTCAAGAGTGATGGTTGCTTCGTCCGTCCAACTTACTGCTGGGTCTATGTGATTTGATGGCTCATTGGTCATTATTACTGAGGTGGTAGGGCTACTGGATGTCCCACGCTTTCGGCGAAAGGAGGTACTACTAGATTACAATTTTCTCCATTCTTACGGCGAGGAGTGCAAGAGCAGTGAAAACACGCAGGCTAGTGATTACATGGCCCACCTCACACTACAACTTTATTTATAAATGACGCAGCACCTACTACTCGTTCTCCTATAAACCTTGCGCTTGGCATCTGCAAACTATTAACCTTGCGATTGGCTCTTCGCCTCTTCGGGAAGTCGAGCAATAATGGTATTGCAGTATATATCGTAATGGCTATATGAGACCGAATGAATTGCTGCATGTCCACCACGTGGCGAGGCTCGAGGGAGAGTGTGTAATATTACGTCCGTTTCAATATGGACTACATACGGAGCAAAATGAGTGAATCTACACTCTAAAATATGTCTGGAGTATGTACTAGTATTTCATATTGAAATATACTAAAGGACATATATTCTAAAGAATATGATAATCTCTCTAACCAAGGTAGGGACAAGGAGTAAACGGAGGGAGTACAGTAAAATTTTATTCCTCGTCCCGCGATCCACTGCGCGCGTGGGCGAGGGAGCGGGCGTAAGGCATAGTAAGCAAGCTGCACATCATCCTGTGAGCCACCGTGCCCGTGGGCGAGGGAGACGGTGTACAAGCAAGCTTCTCCTCGTTCTGTGAGTTGACGGGACACATCAAAAGTACTCCAGTGTATAGAGCCTTGCCTCTAAGGTAGGCCCCACATGGTTTGCCTCTTTTTTAACATAACGCGTCAAGTCACAATTTGTTTGTTCACCCGTGGTAGACGATCCTCCCTCCATCTAGTGGACAAACAGTACACATGTCAAATTACCACGTGGGCTGCCTTTTCGTACAGAAATGAGCTCCACCGTGTACCCGCACGGGTGTGGTTGGGAAGGAGATGGGAGTACGTGCGTCGTGAGTGCACCTCTTATCTTCGTGCACGTCCCCCACCTACGTGGGTGTGTGTGAGAGATACAAACCTAGACAAATGGCTTATGCGTTCGTGAATGTTTTTTGTTTGGGGGGGGGAGGTTGATTTCATGAATGTATTTGTGGGAATATGTGTTGATGACATCTCAAACAAAATTTTGCATGCAATGTGTGTGAAATGGAGGCCTATCCGTATCATGTAAATAGAGGGTTGGGCGATCCACGAGAAGAGAGGGAGGGGTCATAGATATCGATAGAGTCGAAGAGAGGATCAAGTGGGTGGGTCCGAGATCGTTGAAGAGAGCCATCAAAATTGTGTGTGTGTGCAAGTCAAAGATATAGGGCGACAGACCTAGCTACCGAAATGTCAGAGGGCACATGTCAAGTTTGTGTGTGGCAGGGAGACATGACTAGAGCGCTCGATGTATCGGTGTGTGTGGGGGAGGGGTAGGCAGATGCCTAACTATAGAGGTAGAACGACTCGTATATGTGTTGAGAAGGAGAGACCCAGCTATGTCTTGAGGGAGATCGGTCGACATCCATAGATAACTGAAGGACAAGAAGTAGGATGGGACACAGACAGAGAGAGGAGAGAGCGAGGGAGGGAGAGGGGTAGAGTGCTGGATGGGTGATGGAGTTGCTTCTCGAAGATGGTGGGAGAGGCCTACTAGACAAACTGAGGGTGGAACTGCAATATTATCAATAAGAGTGGGGATGTGTTTCTGTGTGTGCCTGTGCATGATAGATCTATCAGGACACATCCATGGATGATGAAGGGGAACCATGTGTTTGGTAAGCAAACCTAACTAGATCGGTAGATCAATTGTTGTTTGTCGGAGGAAGGGAGAGACATAACTAATGAGGTAGATCGATCGACGCATGGGAAAAAACGAGTTATAAGGACCTAGCTAGCTATATGTATAGCGGGAGATCGGTCGGTGTACATCCATTTGTTAGAGGAAAATAAGGCCCGGCGAGACAGATAGACAGAGAGAATGGAGCTAGGAGGTGGTGCGAGAGGCCCAACTACTAGCTATATAGGGGGAGGAGTGTGTAGTTGTGAGGTCGATGAAAAGAGGGGCGAGAGTTTACACAGGTGTGGGATCATATGAGAGACATGAGGCAAGGACACATAAAGGAGGAGATTGAAGGTGCGTGTGTATGTTGTAGGTAGACATCACTGGAGAGGTTTATCGATCGATGTGTGTCAGAAAGGAGTTGTGGAGACTGTGGGAGAACGACCTAAAGAAAAAAAATGAATGTGCGCAATGGATAGAATGCTGAGGGAGGCGGAGGGCGAGGAGGGCGTGTGCATGCACAAGAGAAAGTTAGTGGTAGCTACAAAGGTTAGAGGATTGTGTGGGTGTAAGAGACTAACGCGACAACTCCTTTCTGACACACATCGATCGATAAACCTCTCCAGTGATGTCTGCCTACAACATACACACGCACCTTCAATATCCTCCTTTATGTGTCCTTGCCTCGTGTCTCTCATACGATCCCACACCCGTGTAAACTCTCGCCCCTCTTTTCATCGACCTCACAACTACACACTCCTCCCCGTATCTAGCTAGTAGTTGGGCCTCTCGCACCACCTCCTAGCTCCATTATCTCTGTCTATCCGTCTCGTTGGGCCTTATTTGCCTCTAACAAATGGACGTACACCGACCGATCTCTCGCTATACATATAGATAGCTAGGTCCTTATAACTCGTTTTTACCCACACGTCAATCGATCTACCTCATTATTTGTGTCTCTCCCTTCCTCCGACAAACAACAATTGATCTACCGATCTAGTTAGGTTTGCTTACCAAACACATGGTTCCCCTTCATCATCCATGGATGCGTCCCGACAGATCTATCATGCACAGGCACACACAAAAACACATCCCCACTCTTATTGATAACATTGCAGTTCCACCCTCAGTTTGTCCAGTAGGCCTCTCCCACCATCTTCGAGAAGCAACTCCATCACCCATCCAGCACTCTACCCCTCTCCCTCCCTCCCTCTCTCTCTCCTCTCTCTTTCTCTGTCCCATCATATTTCCCGTCCTTCAGTTATGTATGGATATCGACCGATCTCCCTCAAGACATAGCTAGGTCTCTCCTTCTCAACACATATACGAGTCGTTCTACCTATATAGTTAGGCCTCTGCCTACCCCTCCCCCCACCCCCTCCCCCCACACACACCGATACATCGAGCGCTCTAGTCATGTCTCCCTGCCACACACAAACTTGACATGTGCCCTCTAACGTTCCGGTAGGCCAGTCGCCCTATATCTTTGACTTGCACACACACACACAATTTCAATGGCTCTCTTCATCAATCTCGCACCCACCCACTTGATCCTCTCTTCGACTCTATCGATAGCTATGACCCCTCCCTCTCTTCTCGTGGATTTCCTGACCCTCTATGCATGATATGGATAGGCCTCCATTTCACGCACATTGCATGCAAAATTTTGTTTGAGATGTCATCGACACATATTCCCACAAATAATTCACGAAATCAGCCCCCCACCCCACCCCCACCCCCAAACAAAAAACACTCATGAACGCGGTTTGTATCTCTCACACACACCCACGTAGGTGGGGGACGTGCACAAAGATAAGAGGTGCATGCACGGCGCACGTACTCCTGTCTCTTTGCCAACCACACCAGCGCGGGTACACTGTGGAGCTCATTTCTGTACGAAAAAGGCAGCCCACATGGTAATTTGGCACGTGTACTAGTTGTCCACTTGGTGGGGGGAGGATCGTCTACCACGGGTGAACAAACAAATTGCGAATTGATGTGTTATGTTAAAAAAAAGAGGCAAACCATGTGGGTCCTACCTTAGAGGCAAGGCTCTATACACTGGAGTACTTTTGATTTGTCCCGTCAACTCGCAGAACGAGGAGAAGCTTGCTTAGTACGCCGTCTCCCCTGTTCCTAAATATAAGTCTTTGTAGAAATTTCACCATGAACCACATGCGGATGTATATAGATGCATTTTTAAGTGTAGATTCATTCATTTTGTTCCATATGTAGTGGAATCTCTACAAAGACTTATCTACTAGTAATAGCTAGCCCCCACTACTAGGAATTCTCTATCCTCTCCTTGAGCCACATCATCAAAATTGATGTAGCCGTTAGATGAAGTAAATCAGTCCATAATAGTTGTCTGATCTACACGTTGAGAGGCTCCGCACTAAGCCACATGCAAGCATGTAGAAATACCGTGGCACATGCATGTGAGTGGGTTTTAAATCACATCAACATGTCTGCATGCAAGCATGCACCGGTAGCATGCATGTAAGTGAACTTTTAAGTCCCATTAACATGTCAAAAAGAAAAATATAATCCCATTATGCAGTAGGAGTTGGATGATCTTTTTTCCTTACGTGGGATGATCTAAATGATGATGGGAGTTTATTTAGTTTGGCTACCACATTTGTCATGCGGTTATAGAGTTTTTTTTAGTTCTATGAAATCGATAATTTTGCGCAGAGAGATATATCGCTGTTCCGCGGCAACACGCAGGGACTCATCTAGTAATATTTAGGAACGGAGGGAGTACTATGTAAAGAGTTAGGTGTCGCACGGTGATAGTGTGAGGTGGGCCATGTAATCACTGAGCCTGCGTGTTTTCACTGCTCTTGCACGCCTCCGCTGTAAGAATGGAGAAAATTGTAATCTAGTGGTAGTACCTCCTTTCGCCGAATGCGTAGGACATCCAACAGTCCTACCACCTCAGTAATAAAGACCAATGAGCCGTCAAATCACATAGACCCAGTAGTAAGTTGGACGGACGAAGCAACCATCACTCTTGCACCAGTGAGAGGTCGCGTCCGCTCTGCCCGGGAGTTAATGCGGCACCGATTCTTTGGAGCGGCGCTAACCGTTTCAGGCAGGAAGCGCGCGCGGGCGATGGAGGCGCTTTGGGTGGGCCAGGCTGGTTAGGAGCGGGCGCGGCAGCTGTCTGCATGTCCCTACCGGACATGCCCGGAAACGAGAGGATGCACTGACTCTCGCGGGTAAAATCGTACACTACACAACATCTCTCTGTAGGAGTAGGTCGATCTGTCACTCTCTCTAACACACACATGCTGTTAATACACACACACACACACATGCACACGCACACACCTTGGTTCCATTGCACCTTCTAACATGACTTATTACACCTAGACGGAGGGAGTAGTAAGTATACGAGATACGGTGGCACACTGACTTAAGTCGAATACAAGTGCCCAAAATTTATGTACATGTTATAATAAGGATTCACTTAAAATAGTACGTGAGCGAAGAGAGGGATCAATTGGACAGTGTTCCTGAGCAGTAGCAACATGTGGGAGGTAAGATACACCACTGGCGATTTTAATTTTTCTTATTAATTTTTTTGTTTCAGCCTCTGACTGGTGGGACCCAACGTACTACGTGGAGAGAGGCAAGGTGACTAAGGCTGCATTATTTCTGCACCACTGTGGATAGTCTTACCACCAAAGCCACATGACACGATTATGATTGAAATCCCAATGACTCCCACACACACACAAAAAAACATGGCATGCTTGTCACACGAATGCAGGAATGTATAAAAGGTTATTTCCCTCTCATTGAACATAACGGGAGGGTTCTGTAGCTGGTTAGCATGTTCGCTCATCAAACTTGAGGTCTCGGGTTCGATAACTACACTTGAGCATAATTTGTGCCAGGAGGACTCTTTGACTGGTCAAAATGTTTTCTAGGGTTTGCACGCTTCACACTCTCTCTCCAGTATATATATACACGTTGGAGCCTCAGCGCTTGTAGTTGCTCTCTTCACACGCCTCTCTCTCCCCTCACTGCTGCTCAAAGAGCCAGCAGGATCCGTCCGCCGGGAAGGGAAGGAGGCTTAACACTGTCGCTATCGGAGAGGGACTACCGGCGTAGCTGTTCACTTTCCACCCAGCGGCGGCGCGGGAGGGCCTCCGACCCCTTCTTCTTCGTCGCCGTCCCGTCGCCCACCGAACCACGCCCCAAGAACCTTAAGGTATAATTTACTTACTCCACATGCATTGCTCTAGCTGCATGTATACCATGAATCTAGGACGTGGTTCAAAGAGGAAAGGAGTGGGGGAAAGTAGTGGGAAAAGTTGTATATAGCATGAATCTAGGACGTTGTTCAAAGAGGAAATGAAGGGGGAAAGTTGTATAGCATGAATCTAGGACGTGGTTCAAAGAGGAAAGGAATGGGGGAAAGTGCTGGGGAAAGTTGTATCACATAAATCTAGGACGTGGTTCAAAGAGGAAAGGAAGGGGAGAAAGTACTAGTTCAAAAAGGAAAGGAAGGGACAAGGCTGTAGAGTTTGAGAAGGACTAGATTTGCTGCGCTCACATAGGGAAAGGTGTCTAAAGATAACAAAACTGGGACCAACACATATGCTCCTTGGTTGTTTGTTCTTCGTTGCAACAGACTGTGCATGACCACAGTACATCAGTAGATGCACATGGTGCTGGTGCGTCCACTGTCCCGTGCAACTCATTAGCTTTTGTTAATCCAAGGCCCTGTTTGGTTAAAAACTCCCTAGTCCCTACCTGCTTGGTTCCAGGGACTAAACATGGACTAGAGGTTATTAAATGACATGCTAAAAGACCATGTTACCCCTAGTAATGAACTAATAGAGACAAGGTGCGATGCGTAGCAGGGGCAACTGTTGGAAAAAGTCCCAAAAAGACTCCCTCGGGGTCTTCTTTCTTTAGTCCCAAATGCCCACTTTTAGTCCCAAAAAGTCCCTCCTGTTTGGTTTAGATGGGACTGACACGGAGTTTTTTTAGTCCCTACACCAAAATGTCCCTGTAAACAAACACCCTCTAATAATGCCACTGGAAAATTGATGCAATGCCACAGTTAAAAGCAAATTACATGTTTAACAAATTTTATTGTTAATATAATCTCTATGTTAATATTAATCAATGCCACAGTTTGAGAAATGCTACTGTCTTGCTTTCTTTCCCATTTAGATAAGGTAGATGCTTCTTTTTATTGGCTTCTGTGTCATCCAGCGTTATTGAGCACTAATTGTTTTCTTTGCACCTCTGTGTAAACAGGGTTATCTACTTCACCTTGTTGCCATTGTGATCTTTTGTTGCACTGCACAAAACACTTTTGTTTTAAGAGTTTTATGTGCAGTTCAACCAAAATCTCACACCAACAATGTTGCTTGATTGCTTGATCTTAGTGGAACTGCACAAGAGGGGATCTTACTTCCTATCTGTTAAGGTGAATTTGGTTCAGATCTTCTTCTTGTGAGTTGTTTGAATTCCGCATCATCAGAGGTCAGTACTAGCCTTCTTTCACATGATTCTGCAGTGTGCTTTCATATGTTGTGCTACTTGTACGATAATGTTGCTTGATTTTAGTGAACTGCATAAATGGAGACAAGACTTCCAATCTGTATGTGCACCGTAATATCCCATTGAGGTAAGATAAGGATATTTCACAACTTCTGGCCTGTATTTTGCCACTTTCATCAGAAAATTAAGTTTAGTACTATACTTGTGCTCCCTAATTGACATGCCAAATATTATTTGAAGGCGAAGCTTGTCTGTTATTGAACCAAGTGATGAAGGGGAAGAACAAGCGGAAGAAAAACAAAAATCAACTCCTGGTGCTGTAATGAAGCACTGGAACTATGATGACACAAGTAATGATATAGTTTTGCATCTTAATTTATTGCTATGACTGGAACGAGCAATTGTTTTGCCACTGATTTGATGCCACTCTTAATGTGATATGTAATTATATCAACTTGTGCAAACATGGATCTTCTTCGAAGATACCATATATTTTAGTGGAACTGCACAAGAAGATGTTGGAAACATTAAACTAATCGAGGAGTATATAGTAAGCATGGCCACCACCGTAGATAGCAACAGATGGTTCCGGAGAAGTGCTTCATCTGTATGCTCTACACAATAAGCCTCCTGACAAAGGTTGGTACTCGCCCACTGATTTCATCCATATGATTGAGCTTTGTCATCTCTATTGGTGTTGTGCTACTGTTTAGATACTGTCATGAAAAAGTGGTATTGTCCTTGAGAAGTGCTTCATCTGTGCTGTTTTAAATATTTCCTTTCCTTTTTTTCGAGCAAACAGGGATGCTGGCATTTAGTACTCCTCTTGTCTTTGCACAACAGGATCATCTTCCTCGGAAGAAGAATATGGAGTACGTGAAGTGACTAGTTCCGATTATGCCAGGATGAAGAAGCCCTGTCTATCTTCTCATCAGAAGGAGCAGTTGAAGGATGGTTACATTACTCCCCACAAGACCAAACTAACTTCAGCTCAGAAGGACTAACAAATCTCCATCTTTTTGTTATGATGCGCGAGTACAATGTTGTTTTAGGATTCTTTCGGGTGAGTTCCATTTTCTAAAAGTGTGCTCTACATGGACCATGTATGTGCCTGTTGAAATTGTCAATTCATAGTACAGTTTGCTTTATACTAATCACTTTTTTGTATTTGTGCAAACATGGGTGCTCAGCTTGATTTCAATGGGAACTGCACAAAATGTTCATGAATACATCGAATCATTCATTTCCACCACGAGAAAGGTGGTGCCGATAAGTTCAAGGCGTTGCAACATATAAGGGCGAAATCATACAAGCTACGCGCGAATTTGGTTGATCTTGGTGGAACTGCACAAAAATAATAGCTGGTTTATTTAGCACGAGGTGACATGTCAATGTCCTAACTGATGGCAAACCCTGCCAATTCCACAATCGTATGCATTTGATATTTTGGAATGGACAACCTTGTCAAATTTTGCTCATTGATTTTAGCAAGACATGCGTTTGATATTTTCGAATGGGACGCCCTTTGCTGTCAGCAGCGTCGATCAAATTTTTCTTTATTCTTTAGTTGTGAAGTAAATATTGCCTCTGACATGTGAGTCACTGAGATGCATAATCATCAATTGTTTTGAATGTTCTCTATGAATTGACAGGCATGTGTGTTTGATTGCAATGTACAGAAATGCTAAAAAGCTACTCAAACTCTTTGTACTCCTTCTGTTCCTTTTTACTTCGCACATTGTGAAAGTGCATACTTTTTTGTATAGGATTGGTCAAACTAGAGATACTTTGACTGCAGACAAAACTTGTATGTAGACTAGAAAGGACCGGAGGGAGTACATGTGAAACTGCTGCAAACAAGGTGATCACCCTGGGAATAATGCTAGTACGTATTGTTTTGCATGTTCATCCAATGCCAGTGATACATGAATTCGAACTAATCGAAATAAATTCATTCATACACAGTCGGATTGCATATAAACATGATGGATTTCATTACATTTCATACATTCTTCAACTAAAAAGGGGGTGCGCTGGAGGTATAATTAATTAACCGAAGCTACCCACCTGTGTCCTGCTGAGCCGAACAGAAGCTTCAGTGACTTAACTATAGGTGCAGTTGCGTAACTGACATGTGGCCTGTTGGGCCCACGTGTCAGTCAGCCAACTACACCAAGAGTTAAGTAGAAGCAGCGTTCTTCTCCAGCGCAGCTCTCCGACTCCACGTCGCCGCCAAGAAGCTAACCGACCGTCAATGGTCAACCCTCCTAGTTTGGTTTCAACCGGAGGGTAGCAGCGGTGGCCTTACTTGGACCCGAGCGCCGGCGACCTACCGTGTTCTACTCTTCCTTGTTTTCTGTGTGGCGCGGCCTCGTTGGCAGTGGGGCGGGGCCTTGGCGGAGCCGGCGATGTCCTCTGCCTCGTTGTTGGCGGGGTGGGGCCTCGGCGGAGCCGGCGGTGTCCTCTGCCTCGTTGCTGGCGGGGCAGGGCCTCGTTGGAGCCGGCGGTGTCCTCTGCCTCATTGTTGGCGCCGCGAGGCCTCGGCGGAGCAGGGCCTCGTCGACGCCAGCGGAGCGGGGACTCGTCGGAGCCGGCATTGTCCTCTGCCTCGTTCTCGGTCTCGCCAAAGAGCGCCTCGCCCGCTTCATCGCCCTCTTTGCTAGCCTCTTTGTAGGAGGCCGCAGCCTCCGCCACCTGCATGCGGTACCGCCAGCGCTTGAGGCGGCCCTTGCGGGCAGAGCGGTACGAGTCGAGCAGCGCCTCCTGCTCCGCCCGCTCCGCGACGATCTGCCCCTCCGCCTGCAGGTGCTCCTCGAGGAGATGGTGGTTGTAGGCGGCGTCGGCCTGCGCCTCCCGGAATTGCTCCTCATGCCTCTGCCTCACCCTGTCCATATATTGGGCACGGGTCTCGCCAATGATCATGGTGCAATGCGCCGACGAGGATGGCGCGGAGGAGGGGGTTGGCGCCGGATCGTCGACTACCATGTTCTCCATTGGGACGTCGTCGTCCTCCGGCTGCCTGCCGGCCAGCCTGTCGGCAGCAATTGCTGCCATCTCCTTGTGGTCCTTCGTCCACCCGTCCCGAAGAGCGCTGAAGCGCGAGGAAGCCATGGTGGGCAGTAGTGGTGTGGACAAGAGAAAGGGAACAAATGCGTATGACTGCGACTATGGCCGGCGCAGCAGTTTATATAGCAATGGTGGGCGGGCGAAGGGACGGACGTGTGGCACCGGAGTAGCCGCCTCGACAACCGCGTATCATTAATGTGGGCGGCAGATGGACGGACGGACGGCACTTGTGTCGTTTGAAGGTGGAGCAATCGCCTGCACCAGGAAGCAGGGAGGGCAGCGCTGACTGTTTCGGGCGGAAAATGCGCGCGGGCGAGGAGATGACTTTACTTGGAGAGGATGACAATTGGGACCGACCAGGTCCATAGCCTCACGCACGCAAGTGCCTCCTTATTATATATATACTAGTACACATGCCCGTGCGTTACACCGGGCGAAAAAAAATAGAACATGTTTCATGTGCCATTATGAACCATTTTATATCCAATTGTAATAAACGTCAAAGATAATGTTAAACGTTAAAATTTTCTTTTTAAAAATAGAAGGTAATGTTAACATAAAAATTGGAATACTTCTTAAAGAATAGTCAACATTTTTATGAAATTTGAACATTTCTCTAAAAGAGATCAATTTTTGAACAGATGTTTTTCTTGCAAAGAATCCATTTTTAGGGGTAATAATGTATTTAGGGGTAATAGCATTTTTCTTTATAATATAATTTTGAAAATGTTTTTATATATATTTTTGTGCAACTGATTTTTGCACAACCTGCTTCATTTGCCAGTGTGCATCATTTTTTATATCCAGTTTTCATAAACATCGACGATAAGGTTAAACATTAAAATTTTCTTTTTTAATAAAAGTTAACATTTGCATAAAATTGAAATACTTTTCAAGGAAGAGTTAACTTTTTATGAATTTTTAACATTTCTTTAGAAAAAATGTTTTTTGAACAGAGTTTTTTCTTGGACGCTTTATGAACTTTTTGGGATTGGCAAACACGCACGCTCTCAGAAAAAAATACACTGTCATTGCGACACAAACTGCACACATTGTCTCTGTTCCCGTTCCCTTCACTGTCCCTATTCGCCGCCGATGCCACCGTTCCCCCACTCCCCTCGTCTCTCCCCTCGAACCCTCTCCTTCCCCTCGCGTCTTCTAACAGACACACAACACACAGAGGAGCGAGCGCCCGTTGCCTTGATCCCTCCAGCCCCGTGGCCCTCGGGCGCCACTCCGACTGCAGAGTGCTGTCAAGCCGGTGACGAACCCTTCTACGCCGCCTCCTCGTTACTTCCCGTGTCCCTGTCCTTTTCCTCACGCCTCCTCTGCATTTGTGCGCCGGGCAAGCGCAAGGCCGCCGTTGACCCGGGCCACTCCGGCCAAAAATAGTACTCCCTCTGTTCCGAAATATCCGTCGCTAGTGGTAAATTTACAAAAAAATTGGAAGTTTTTGGGACTGAACACAACCGGCAGTCAAGAGAATCATCAGTTCTCGTCGTCGCATCGCCCACTCAACTCGCATCCACCATTCCACCCGCACCCCCCGAACTTCTCCGCCGTCCCAGCGCCGGCGCGACGCCGCATGCCCCGGCAGAGCAAGCGCTGCTGCAATCGCATATGCCCGTCGAGCGCCGCTTCATCCTACGCATTCGGCCGCCGCTGCCCCCGTCGCATCTGCCTGGCTCCAAAAATGCTCATTTTTTGGGTCCAAATTGGCTGATCTTGCGACGGTGCTAGATCTGGTAGCGGCGAAGGCAGCCAGCGGGGAGGAGTAGGTCCTCCATGGCGGGCGGTGGCACGGAAGTGGGCGGTGAGGCGGCTCGGTGACCGGACGGCCCTCCTCCTCGCCGTTCCCTTCAAAAGACCCCTCCCCCTCCCCAAATCCCCTTAGAGAGTGCACTGACAGATAGATGGAGTAATTTCGCCTTAATCCGTGGTGCTTCCCTTTCTCTACTTAATCTGTGGTGGTTCCAAATCCTCCTAAGAGTAATTGATGCCCAACATTCTCCATCTCATTTTCATTGCTGCTTCTCTGGCCACAGCGTTCTGCGTCTCCTCGATGAGTAATCAATCCATGTTTAGAGTTAATTAGGAGTGCATTATTTTTTGCTAGTTCCTCATTGCTACAATTACTCCTGATTGTGACCCAGCTTCCAAGTTTCAGTCATTATTTCTGGAACTTTTCTATAATTCGAGTACTATGATGATGTTTATCTTCTTAAGAACAAAGGAACAAGTGTGGGAGGATGATATCTCTGCTGCTTGTTGTACTTCAATATTCCAGACCGTTGTTTAAGTTCTTGGAGTAAATTCAGTGTTTAAACATTTTATTCTTGGCCACAACAATAACTATGTGAGTGTACTGTAATCCAAGAGATTGTTCTTCATTCTTCTTGTAGGTAATAGTTGTTACTGTTACTGTTAAAGACATGGCTCTCTTGGTGCTGCAGCTTCTTCCTCGCTGTGCAGGGACGGCGGCGACGAGCTTCTACCTCGGCTACAACCACCTAGGTGAGTTCCTCCTCTTCTCTATGGTGCCACAGATAGCTAGCACTGGACTTGTGACATGGTTTAATTCATGTGATGTTGCAATGATTTGTTCCTGTTAATTGCTGGAGTACTTGTTCATCATCATTTCAACATCATGATGTACTCCTATTTTCAGCAAATTGTTTAGTTTAAATGTACCAATAGTAATCTTTTAAAATGTCAGGAGTAAATTACAGTGCTCCCAATATCAGGAGTAAATTTTCAGCAAATTGTTCCTAATTACTATGGTCGTTTAATTCGGAGTTGGTACTGATTCTATCTGTTTATAGCTATTTGGAGTAGAGTAGTTCTTTATATACCCTGAGTAGTTGTGACCAAACATATAATTTTTGCAGCAAGTACAAATGTGCTAGAGTAATTCTTTCTATTGCTATGGACATATGGGCTATTTCTTTCTATTGCTATGGACAATATCTTATGTAGCCAAAGTTCGCTCTCTTCTCAAACCTGACCATGTAGTGTAGTGACCAGTAGTAGTAATGTGGTGATTATCCAGTAGTAACAAATGCCTGTAAATGTTCAGTTAAAGCAGCTTATAGCCTTGGGAATGTGCTTATTCAGATCACACAATAAGGAAAAAAGAACACTACCATTAAGGAATGCTACAGAAATGGCAGTGATACTGAAGGATCTGCTTATTCGGATAAGAATTCCAATTCCAAAAAAAAAATCCCTTTCAAAAAAGGGCAGTAGGATTAGGGTAAATAAAAGGCAGGGAGGAGTACACCTTGCTCCTGATCCAGAACAATAAAGGGACTGATAATGACCAGGTGAGGTAGGATTCGGGAACGTGATGCCTTGATCGTTTTCTGACTGGATCAGGAGGCCGGAGCACTGTTTGCTTTCCATGTTCAGTGTTCATGCTCGCTCTATCATTGGGGTTTATGGCCGTATGTACAAAGACATCATTATTTTCTTCATTTCTTTTTGGCATCAGATTATCAGAAGCATCTCCCACTCCCATGAATGTTGTTTCTTTTCTCTTATTTTCCTTTTCTGCTTGATAACATCAGTACTACAAAAAAACATGACTATTTGCTTATTTGTAGTGACTTTCATGCATTACATTAATGCATAGACATCTTAGGCAAAGAATGTTTAATTCAGCAGTGTAGCAGCATTAGCTTGCTCCGCTGTATGCCGTATGCTCCGTTGTATACCAGGAGTACATGTTTATGGTCTTGTTGCATTAGTCTAACTTCAATTGGAATGGCGGGATATATATGCATGATCCATGAATCAAAACATGACATTTGTTGATCATCTGGAAATAAAGTACCTTACCAAAATAATCTGTATCAACTTGAGCATTTGCTCCTTGAAATAATCATGTCAAAAGCACATCAAAATGCACTTTCATCAGTATCACCTTAATTGTGACTTTCTTCATGTTCTTGTTCTTTCAGCAGTATTATTCAGATTCTTGCTCATGGGGTTCTTGTTCTGCAGGTTCTGCTGGACAAGGAGCTCGGAGAGGCGCTGGAGGAGGTAGAGAATTTGATAAAAAAACAGGGTAGCAGCAGCATTTCAGTTTGGGAAGGTTAGACTGCTGGAGTTGAAGCAGTTGTGGATTTCGTCAAGGCAAAAATAGAGCATTTCCACTTAGGCCTTGTTCGTTTAATCCTCCTCCCAAGGGGATTGGAGTGGATTGGAGAGGAATTTGGCTTGTAGGGGATCTAATCCCCCTCAATCCCTGCCAATCCCCCTCACAAACCACCTCAACCGAACAAGGCCTTAGTGAGATGAAAAGGGTTAGCTTTCAGGCTTTGTTTCAGCATGCTTTTGATTCGTCACTCCTGAGCACTAATTATTACTTGCCTGCACTACTCCCTCTCCGTGTACATATTAGAAATTCTAAAAAGACTTCATGCGTGGGTCAAATGTGTGCTCGGTGCGTTAGGTCCTTCTTGTTTTAATTTGAACAAGAAACCAACCCTGTACTACTGGTAGTCCTAAGCCCAGGGGTCACACTAAGCACACTTGATTTTTTGGGTCGAAACTGTAAATTAGTACGTTGTTGGCCCTGCTGCACAGCATAGCAGGAGAGCCCGACCCACCTTCAATGTGCGCATGATCTAGGGGCCCTTCCAATTTCATTGTTCCTCCTTTGATTATGCCTTCCTTTAAATCCGGCTTTCCTTCCTTTAATCCTTCCTTCCTTATTCTCAAGTCAGAGACTTTCTTATTCTTGCACGCTTAGTCTCTTACACCGTTCACTCCTTAATTCCCGAGACAACTCCTTGACGCCGAGAAAACTAAAAAGCGTATATAAATTGGGAGGATTTAATGTAAAGGGGCAAGGTGGGACTATTCTGTACAAGAGTAATTTTCTAGCCTTGCCCAGGCCTTTAACCCTTTTGTTTTGTGGGTTGTGGTCGCTGGCTTAGTTGGGCTGGGCTTGTGCGTTTAAACTCGGTGATGGATAAACGAAACCAGATTTCCCTCAAAAAAAAAAAAAGGATAAACGAAACCAGATCGACCGGTGACGTACGGGCAGTCAACGAAACGTTTTTATAGCGATTATTATTATTATTATAGACAGCTACGTATGACCATAGCCCTTTTATTATTATTAGGAAAAGATAGTACCACCTCGGGTATATGTTTTAGATTCAAACTGAAAGCATAAATTCACGGGAAGAAGCGTATTGTGACAGTGAACCCACGGAGTCAATCAGTGCTTTATTATTAGGGAAAGATATATATATATATATATATATATATATATATATATATATATATATATATATATATATATATATATATATATATATATATAGACACGCTAAACTAAGCCTGAGCGCATTGTAAGTAAACGTACGCTCCCACCACTGTGAAGCGCACCACTAACCGACCCTTCCTCTAACTAGTCTAAGCCAACCATCCTGGTCGATGCGGTAAACTGATCGTAACATGGTAATTCCATTACTACATCCATGTGGTAGATCGATAGTAACAAAGGGCGAAAATATAGTAATGTCATTACTATCTACCCTAACAGTAAATCGTTGGTAACAGAGAAAAAAATCTAGTAACGCCATTACTGCATACCTCCTTAAATGGATAGTAACGAAGGTAAAAATATGTAGTAATGTCATTACTACCTACCTCATGGTAGCCCAACCAACTTGTACTGAGTCTGCACGGAATAGTAACAACATTACTTGCATTGACTGTCCACAGATGGTTGCTAGTAACGAAAGTACAACCTATCTACAGAGCATTTAGTAATATGTTACTACATGTCTCGGCAATGTTTTACTACTATGTTTAGAGATGAAACCATCGATGTCTCACTGACTGGTAAAAAACCAAGGCCCATTACCATCTATACTACATATATTACTGGCAATGAATAGTGACCCCAAAATTAGGACGTAACGGACAACCACACGGTAATAGAATTAAATGTGTTACTTTCTTTTGTACATGACATTACCCTCAAATATTTTTGCGGTGGAGAGTGGCCTTCTCCACGTGACCCGCGCGCCTAATTAAAAGCGGCCGGAGCGCAGGGTAAGAAAGAATACGCGCACGATTACAATAGCGCAGCCGTATATATATATATATATATATATATATATATATATATATATATATATAACTATAATTTATTTTGCTTCCTCCTGGTTTTCTGACATCACGGTCCAACACCATTGTCAACCTATGTAGTACTCCCTCATTTCCGGTTTATAGGGCTTATCTGAAAATTTTAGTTTTTCCATTTTATAAGGCTCAATTTGGTTGTTCCCCATCACATGTTCAGACTTTAAGGTGCATTAAATCATCGCATGCAAGTATTAAGAGAAAACTGACCAATGCATGCACTTTATGCATGCATGCATTGCAATTAATGCATTCATAAACATAATTTTTTGAGGAAAACAAGAGCATTAATTGGGTGCTTTTGCAAACTACAAAAAATATTCCACCACTCATCATTTACCTGGTTGGTGAGATTTTTGAATTGAGGAAGTAGTCAATAAACGAGAGAATTGCACAAGAAGCGGCCGATAGCTGGGACCAAGCAGCTCGAGCAGTATTTGTGTTTTTGAGGTGTGAGCACTGCTGAGTTTTTCGATGTTTAGCCCAAATATTAATTTTTCTCTTTTGAACAACAACGAAAACATCACTGCAGGTATGAACTAGGCGGGCTGTGGCCCGTCTAGCCCAGGCCAGATATCCAGCCCAGATATTAATTTTTTTCAATCTAAAAATGGCTAGCCCAGCTATACTTTTTTTAGGAATACTCAGGCAAGGTGAAGTTGTTATTCTCCGCCCCGCTGGGCTGCAAATCTTTCCTAGGAGGGATGCATTAGGCTTAACAAGAAAATGGGCTTTAAGAAATAATAAATGGGATGTAATTATAAAAACTGGGCAGTAACTATAGAAAATGCACCAAACACGTGATTACTTTACAAAATATTATTTTTGGATATTGAAAATTTTAATTTCATTAATTGTTGCGAGCGCAATGTTTCGTTGGATTTTTACGTAATATAAATTTATATTGAAATTGTATTTAATCTGACTATAAATTTCGGGATAAAAATATTTCGGATCCCATCAAAATGTGGGAAATTTTATTGAATTCTGTTTTGAACGGTTGGTTGAAATGGGCTGTACTTTTAACAAACTATAAATGGGCTGTAGTAAATTCCATTAGAATTCAAAAATGGGCTACACATTCTTACAAATCTCAAATGGGCTATAAGTTCTCTGCCACACACTTCTGGCCTTACTAAGTTGATGCGTCCCCTAAAAAAGCAGAGTTGACGCGTATGCAAGGCTTTGTCAACTTATAGTCAACACACGGTTCTAGCAGCAGTGGCCGTTGGATGTCCATCCAACGGATGCCGTGCTTCTTCTTCAATCTCGGATATTCTAGCTTCACCCGCCCAAAAAATGATTCCTCCCCCTAACATCTGGGGCGCATCGTTTCGGAAGCTGACCTGTGGGCCTACTAAGTTGACGTACCAAGGGCTTTGTCAACTTAGTCAATATAAACGATTCTAGCTGCAGTGACCGTACGATGTCCATCCAACGGCCGTCGTGCTTCTTCAGCCTCTGGTCTTCTTGCTCCAGCCTCCCTAAGCAGCGCCGGTCGTGCCTCCTGCTCCTGCCTCCCGTGGTCGGCTGTGCTGCCGCGAAGGCCTCACCGCCCCCTACTACTCCCACCACTGGCCAGGCCATCCCTCCACTCACCCACACCCCCTGTTATTCTACGGCGACGGTAGCGCATCCGAACCAGTGAACCCTCGTACACCTCTCCATGTGTGCATCCACTACCGCGTCTTCTCCGGCTCCGCGTCGTCCCCTTCCTAGGCCTCGCCGTCGTCCACCGCCCTGGTGCTCTCGGCGCGGCGTGGTCAATGTGGTCAAGGAACGACTTCTATCGGACGTGGACTGTACGTGGAGAGGCTGACAGCTGGGTCCACGGCAACCGCAAGGAAGTGCCTCCTTATTACGCGCAAAATAATTATTCCTGCACCTGACAGCGGGGACCCACCGGACGGGCCACCGTATTTCGTGAAAAAATGATTCGCCCCCTAACTGCTGGGACCCACGAGCTACATCTTCGCACGCAAGGAAGTGCGTCCGAAAAAAACGATTCGCCCCCCTGACTGCTGGGACCCACCAGATACATCTTCGCACGCAAGGAAGCACGTCCGAAAAAAATGATTTGCTGCCCGACTGCTGGGACCCACCAGCTACACCTTCGCACGCAAGGAAGTGCATCCGGGCAAAAAAAAGATTCGCCCCCGTGACTGCTGGGACCCAGCAGCTACACCTTCACACACAAGGAAGTGCGTCCGGGAAAAAAAACTATTCGCCCCCCTGACTGCTGGGACCCACCAGCTACATCTTCGCAGGCAAGGAAGTGCCTGACAGTCGTGACCCACCTGGTCGAAGCGTAAGTAGCATTGTCATTCTGGTCGCGAACGTGTACATACATACTAGTCGATGTAGAGGCGCACACGTGTCGTAGTAGAGGCGTGCACGTAGCATGTACACGTACGTACAGCGGCCAGGGTGCAAGAAAGAAAATACGGCCACGTATGTGTACATACGGGCACGGTCTCGAACGCCTACTCGCGCATACGTACGGTCAGGGCTCGTGTACATGGCTGGGTCGGAACGGAGAAACAGCGTTGTCGTCGTGTTCATGGGGAGGCAAAGGAATGCGTCATGTTCACGGGGAGGCAACGAAATGCTCGTGTTCATGGGAAGGCAACGGAATGCATCATGTTCATCGGGAGGCAACGGAACGCGTGGGAGCCAACCGGCTGGGTTGGAACGGAATGCGTGATCATGTTCATCAGGAGGGCTTGGAAGGAGCAGGCGGTGGAAATGAGGCCTGGCGTATCGCAAAACGGAGGAAACGGCCTTGTGTTCGACCGGCCACATTCGAAACGGGATCCTGTTCATCGGGAGGGGTCTGGCGTACTGCAAAACGGAGGAAACGGACCTCCTACGGTCGAAATAGGGGTCATGTTGATTGGGAGGGGTGTGGCGTGCCGCAAAATGGAGGAAACGGACCACCTACAGTCGAAACGGGGGTCCTGTTGATCGGGGGGTATGGCGTACCGCAAAACGGACGAAATGGACCTCCTATGGTCGAAACAGGGGTCCTGTTCATCGGGAGGGGTGTGGCGTACCGCAAAACGGGACTCCATGGGATACTGTTCATCTCCACCTCGACCTCCTCCAGCCTCCACGGGCTCCTGTTCATCCAGCCTCCACCGCGCGCTACTCCACCGGCTACTGTTCAACCACCCCTCCACCGTCTATTGTTCATCCAGCCCTCCAAACCACGGGGTCCTGTTCAACCACCCCTCCATGGGCACCCCTCCACCGTCTACTGTTCATCCAGCCCTCCACCACATCATGGGGTCTTGTTCATCCAGAGGCAACGCCACCGCTCACTGTTCATCCAAACCCCCCGCAACGCTCACTGTTCATCCCAGAGGCAGCATCGATTGGCTTCAGTTAGCAGCAGTAGCGAAGGAATCACTCGATCGGGTTCTGTTAACATCCATCGACCGATCGCTTAGGTTCAGTAACGCGTAGCCTGCAGTGCAATCGCTCGGGTTCAGGTTGAGCCCAACGCCTCGCTCGGGTTCAGTTAGAGCCAACGCCTCGCACACACGCGCGTACGTGTACGAGAGAAACGCGTATCGCTCGGCCCCCGACCTCCCACTGTAATCGGGAACTCCCCAAAATTTTCCTCCCCCTCGCTTCTACCACGGTTTTTTCTGTCATGGACGGCCCAAAGAATGTCATGTAGCTGCGTCTCTGGCCCGCCCAGGACGAAAAGCCCATTTTCTGTCATGATTTTTTATCATAGAAATAGGAGCCCACCACATCTATGATGATACCGGGTTTTGTCACAATTATCGTCATAGAAGTGTCATATGTATGACAGGAAATTTTTTCGTTCGGCCCAAAATGTCACGGATGTGTCTTTTTTTGTAGTGCTTTCATGCCTTTCCTCGTCAGCCTTCGCCTGGGAGAGATGCGAGAAGACCAGGTACCAGGGTGGTGAGGCGCGCCAGGCGTGGCCTGACCGTAGGCACCGTGTCCGCCCCCTCGCGCGTGCATCCCAAGGGAATGCTGCATGAGTAGCCGAGGGGCCATCCTGAGGTTGATGCAACCCATATGGTGCCCTCGGTTGTTTATCCACCAATGCGGAGCATAGGGCTTTCACTGGGCATGGGCATGGTCGCGGTTCGATCGAATCCGCTAGCGCGGAGCATGGGGCTTCCACTGGGCATGGGAATGGTCACAGTCCAACCGAATCCGCCAGTGCAGAGCATGGGGCTTCCACTGGGCGTGGGTAGGGAGCTGTGCTAGAGTCTCTAGGCGTGTACAACCCTGTTTCGTTCATATGCATGACCGGCATGGCAAAACTTTGAGGAGGTGTATCTGGGCACTCGAGAGCCAGCACGGGACTCAGGAGGCCCTACCTCAAGGTGGGTTGCGCCTGAGCTCTTGGCGTGGACTGCACTTACGATCCTAAGTGAAGGGGGTGACCTGCACCGACTGAACCTCCAGAGGCCATCGTATCAGAAGGCCGAACACCAAGGACCCATAGGAGGTGACATGAGCGGGGCTGGCCCGTCAGACAGAGCTCGGTCGCTTGGGTTTGTCAACGCTGCAGCGATGAACCCGAGCACAGACGTCGTGCCAAGTCTTCTGATACGTCTCCAACATATCTATAATTTTTGATTGCTCCATGCTATATTATCTACTATTTTGGATGTTTATGGGCTTTATTATACACATTTATATTATTTTTGGGACTAACCTATTAACCCAGAGCCCAGTGCCAGTTTCTGTTTTTTTGCCTATTTTAGGGTTTTGAAGAAAAGGAAAATCAAACGGAGTCCAATTGACCTGAAACTTCATGGAACTCATTTTTGGAAGGAAAGCAACCCGGGAGACTTGGAGTCTATGTTAAGGAAGCTTCGAGGAGGCCACGAGGTAGGGGGGCGTGCCCACCCCCCTGGGTGCGCCCTCCACCCTCGTGGGCCCCTCGTGGGCCCCTCGTGGCCCCCCCTGACGTACTTCTTCTGCCTATATATCTCCATATACACTAAAACGATCGGGGAGCACAATAGATCGAGAGTTCCGCCGCTAGAAGCCTTCGTAGCCACCGAAAACCAATCTAGACCCGTTCCGGCACCCTGCCGGAGGGGGCAATCCCTCTCTGGTGTCCATCTTCATCATCCTGGTGCTCTCCATGACGTCTCCAATGTATCTATAATTTTTGATTGCTCCATGCTATATTATCTACTATTTTGGGCAATATTGGGCTTTATTTTCCACTTTTATATTATTTTTGGGACTAACCTATTAACCGGAGGCCCAGCCCAGATTTGTTGTTTTATGCCTATTTCAGTGTTTCGAGGAAAAGGAATATCAAACGGGGTCAAAACGGAGATTAGATCTGGAGTTCCGCCGCCACAAGCCTCTGTAGCCACCAAAAGTAAATCGGGACCCTGTTCCGGCACCCTGCCGGAGTGGGGAACCCTCACCGGTGGCCATCTTCATCATCCTGGTGCTTTCCATGATGAGGAGGGAGTAGTTCACCCTCGGGGCTGAGGGTATGCACCAGTAGCTATGTGTTTGATTCTCTCTCTCTCTCTCTCTCGTGTTCTTGAGGTGATACGATCTTGATGTATTGCGAGCTTTGCTATTATATTTGGATCCTATGATGTTTCTCCCCCCTCTACTCTCTTGTAATGGATTGTGTCGGTGTCAAAACCGGCGGATCTCGGGTAGGGGGTCCCGAACTGTGCGTCAAGGCCGGATGGTAACAGGTGACAAGGGACACGATGTTTTTACCCAGGTTCGGGCCCTCTCGATGGAGGTAATACCCTACTCCTGCTTGATTAATATTGATGATATGGGTAGTACAAGAGTAGATCTACCACGAGATCAAGGAGGCTAAACCCTAGAAGCTAGCCTATGGTATGATTGTTGTATATGGAGTTGATGTCCTACGGACTACAACCATCCGGTTTATATAAACACCGGATAGGGTTAGGGTTACACAGAGTCGGTTACAATGGTAGGAGATCTTGAATATCCGCATCGCTAAGCTTGCCTTCCACGCCAAGGAAAGTCCCTTCCGGACACGGGATGAAGTCTTCAATCTTGTATCTTCATAGTCCTGGAGTCCGGCTGAAGGTATAGTCCGGCTACCTGAACACCCCCTAATCCAGGACTCCCTCAGTAGCCCCTGAACCAGGCTTCAATGACGACGAGTCCGGCGCGCAGATTGTCTTCGGCATTGCAAGGCGGGTTCCTCCTCCAAGTCCTTCATAGAAGATTGTAAACACCAAGAGTAGTGTCCGGCTCTGCAAAATAAGTTTCCACATATTGCCATAGAGAGAATAATATTAACACAAATCAAATCTGCTGACGTATTCCGTAGTGCGTCATCACACTACGGCCAAGTCCTTTACTCAAATCGTTTTTACTTTTCCACCTCAGCATGTTTTGCGAGGCGGTTTCCTTGGCACGTCTTATCAAAGCAGAGATCGTGTACCCCTTTTACGGGATTCTCATCAATACGGACGTGGGTAACCCAACCGTGCCCATTAGCACGTTTCCTCGATTAAAGACGAGTCCCGAACGGTTACGGGGAGGGCTCTTGGTATTCAACCTCTTATAAAGAGACCAAGGCCTTACTCCTTTTTTCAATCTCAAGCGAGTTCGCCCGTCTCCTCGAGTTCCAACACCCTAGGCTCCAGATTCCAGGCGCTTCGGACCTTCGACGATGTCCGGTTCTGACCTTCAAGGCCGATGGACGCGACATACTAAAGTTGAGGGAGGCTAAGTTCCTGACCGGCGAAATTTCGCATAGGTTGCCTGCTCAAGGGCAGGTCATTCCCAGTCCCCAGCCCGGTGAGAGCGTGGTGTTCATGTCTCACTTCCTTCGGGGGTTGGGCTTCCCAATGGATCCCTTTGTGAGGGGACTGCTGTTTTATTACGGGCTGGAATTCCATGACTTAGCTCCGGAGTCCATCCTCCATATCTCCTTGTTTATTGTCGTGTGTGAAGCGTTCCTCCGTGTTACCCCTCACTTCGGATTATGGCTCAAGACCTTCAAAGTGGAGCCGAAGATGATCAAGGGACGGCACGCAGAGTGCGGAGGCGCTGTTATAAGAAAAAATGCTGATGCTCCATGGCCCGAGGGCTCTTTTCAAGAGGAGCTAGGCTTGTGGCAACGAGAGTGGTTTTATATCACCGCTCCCCGGAGCACCAAGTGGGTGGCGCCTCCTGCCTTTCGCTCGGGTCCCCCATCACGGCTAGCGTCATGGGTCAACAGAGGGTTAGATTGGGGTTTGCCCAAAGATGTGCCCTTGTTACAGGGCCGCATTAAGGATCCCTTGGAAGGAGACCTCAGCCTGGTCAAGGTGACGCAGGTCATGCTGATTTGCCGAATATTGCCCGGCAAACGTCGCTCCCTTCGCCTGTGGGAGTTTAATCCAGAGGGACCGCGAGCTCTCCAGAATTTCATGGGCGCCACACCCGCAGAGATGTATAAACTGTTCTTCGGATCAGAAGAGATGTGTCCGGATTTAACCGAGGACGCAGGCCTAAGCTGCAATCGCCCGGATACTCAAGTAAGCAACCTTGTGCCCGGACCTTCTATCCATATAATTGTCATAAACTTGCCCCTAAAAGAGCCGTCCTTTTAAACAGGAGTGGATAGCGAAGGCAAAGCTGATCAGGTGTCCGGCTCCCCTTCCCGAAACCAGGCCGGATCCCGTGCTGGTCAGGATGCTGGAGATAATGCCTTTGGAGGGAAGCAAGGGGGAGGACAAGGAAACTATGGCCTCCTCGAAGGAGGCTTCTCCGAAGGGAGGAACCAACAATTCCTCTCCTAAGGGGAAGAAGAGAGCCGCCTCTGACGACCCGGAAACCATGGCCTCGAAGCGGGGGGAAAATCCTCGTCAGAGGGTCCGACGCCGGGGAGTTCCTCGGCTGGACTACGCCCTCAAGGGGATCAGCCCTCCAGCGAGCCGTAAGTAGAGAAAGATTTTCCTTTTGAGGGGTGAGGGAAATCCTTGATTTATATCTGAGAAGATTAACCGAATTTTTACCTTGTAACTCAGACCTCAGCCCTTCTCAGCAGAGCTCGTCTTCGGGGGATCTCCTTCCCGAGATGATGGAGAGCGGGACGCCTCCCCCTGCCGTGCCGCCTAGCGAGGCGGGCGACCCTGAGGTGTCGTCGTGGAGGGTTTCTCCGAATCCGGCAGGGGCGGAAGATATCTATGTGGCCCCCCGAGGTTCTCCGCGTCCGGCCTTCGAAAGAGGTCGTGGGACAAGTCCGGCACCATCTGGTGCTCGACCGGAGGAGCTAAAGATTCTGCTGGGGCGAACTTCTATCTCGGAGGAGCACCGTGCATTGATGGGCACGGTGATTGAAAGGATCTCATCCACAGAGAGCGGATTGCATGAGGCCGTCAAATGTTTACTGACGGGTTTTGAGGTACATTAGATAATGTACACTTTTGTCAGTTGCGCATAAATAAGATGCGCCCTGTGTAGATAGTAGCCCCTGAGACTCTGCGCGTCGTCAAGAAATGACGGCACGCGGAGGATCATAATCCGAGGTCTAAGATGTCGCCTTTGAATGTAGGCGGCAGGGTGTCCGAAATCGAGCCGAACTGATGATTTTGCCGAACTAAAGCGGCAATTGGACATGGCAGATGCCGACGTCGCGCTTGTCAACAAGCGGCTTGATGAGGCTCAAGGTATGTAATTCCTCGGGCGGCATTAGGTAAGAAGAGTTTTATGCCAGTGTCTTACGATGTGTGTGCTTGATGCAGATGGTGCGGCCGCCGTCGAGAGTCTTAGGGCAGAACTTGCCCGGGCTAAAGAACAAGCCAGAGAAAGTGATGCGGCTACCAAGAAAGCCCTTGAAGAGCTGAGAGCCAAACAGGCTGCTCATTGCCGAAGCAAGGAAGAGATGGCCGAGATGGCCGAAAAGTTAAAGAGTGCTGCAGACCGTTGCAGACTTCTTGAGAAAGAAGACCAGGCGAAACAGATGGACTTAGAGAAGGCCGTTGCCAATGCCAAGGACGCGCGCTCTGCGATGAGAGCTGCGAAGGAGGAGCTGCGTCAGGTCGAACAGATTGCGGCTGGAAAGCCCTTTATGCTGTGAAGGAAAATTTGCGATCCGAAGTTTGCTCCATTGGACCGGATGTGGAGTGTGGAGGATACCTATCTGGATTTGGCAGCGAGTGCTGCTGATGCGACCGAACACTTTCGAGATCAGAAAGATCGCGAAGTGGAAAAGCTTTTCTGGTCGCAGTTTCACAATCCAGAGCGTCCACTGGCAGTGGACGATCGTTTGGCTCAATGGGCCAAACTGAATAGGTTGTCCGGACTCGCCATGAAGTACGTCATGGGTCATCTGTGGCCGGGGAGATCGGAGCCGAAGAGTTATTTCAGCTTGGTGCAGCAATTCCTTGACGTGGTGCCGCGTATTAATGCAATGAAGAGGTCAGCATGTATAGAGGGCGCAAGGATGGCTCTTGCCCGTGTCAAGACATACGTGGCAGAGATGGAGACCACCGTTGTTGCGTCCCGAGATTCGGACAAAAGCCGAGTACCCTTCGAGCACTATTTTCAGGAAGTCCTTGAAGGCGCTCGTGTAATGGAGACGCAGTGCTCGAAAGATGCTATGTTATGATAGCATATGTAATTATAAAGTAATATTTTGATAGACTGTAGTGGCCTTTTTATACTTGTGCCTTCAAGTATTGGGAACACCTCCTATGCGGCCGTTTTAAGATATATATATACAAAATCTGAAAGATGGCAGTCATTGGCTTCAGCCCCCACGCACATAGTGCGGCGGTGCTCGCAGAAGACGCATTTTCACACTTAACCCAACGTCTTGGTCCTACAAAGGAGGTGATAGCGCAGCGGGCCAGGCAACCGGACTATAATGCTTTAACACTTTCACTTAGCCATAGGAGCTTGATAGTGAGACTATTTAGGTAGCCCCTTGGTGGCGACTTCGCTCGCCCGAGTTCGGGGCGCATATGTGCCTGACCGGGAAGCGGCCCTTCGTTAAAGCGGAGGAATCTGATAGGTTCCGATAGGTCATCGAGTGGCTGACCAGTCTCACGCTACATCATGACAGTCAGTTTTCGGCTTTCTCTACTGAGGTGCTCGCCCGGCCGAACCGGGGCACAATCGCAGTAGTTATCCTGGTGCTACCTTAGCCGATAGAGCGGAACGTAAGGTAGCCGAACTCAGGAGCCGGGCAACCCAACATTTGACCAAAGACATGATTCGGAGCTGATGCATATAATGCCAAAACTCGCGACGCCGAACACTCCCTAAGGTGTTCGGTCTTTATGAGTGCAGGCGAAACAACACTCTTTATTAAAAAAGCCCCTAGTGTCCAGGTACGTGCAAAAATTCTAACGTGGCCACATGCCAAGACGCCAGCCTCCTCCTTGGTTATATCAGAAAAAACCAGGGGATGTGTAGCAACAAGAGACAGTAAAAAAGGTTTATCCAGGGTCTTAATCTAAAAAGAATCCTTTAGGACGAGTCCCTACTGCACGTCTGCGCCTGTGTCTCCGTTGTGCCGTATCCTGGACGGGCACCGCACGACGTTCATCTGTAAAAGAGAGGAACTGAGTTGAAAATGGGTCGTGCCGAGCAAAAGTTTAAAATAAACAAAGTATAAAGTAAAATATATAAAATTGAGCTTTATCGTCTTTTATTGTATATGGATGGAGCCCCTAGTGGGGGTATATGGCCACTAAGCCCGCATCAATGATGATTTTGTCCCGAACTCGTCTATCCGCGTTCGCGGTCTTTAATGACCTATTTCGAAGTTTTTTGGCCGGTGAGGCCATTTTACTGTGGGGCTGTCAAAGCGGCCGCACAGTCCTCCGCTTGGGGAGGCGCACTTTAGTGCTTCCCCTTCAAAGAGATGATGCCTCGTGGACTGGGCATTTTAAGCGTGAGAGATTCATAATGCGATATTGCGTTAAAGCGAGCAAAAGCTTCGCGTCCCAGTAGTGCTTGATAGCGACTTGAGAACGATACGATATGGAAGGTCAGCTTTTCGCGGCGGAAGTTATCGGCAGAGCCGAATATAACTTCGAGCCGGAGAAAACCCATACAATGGGTGTCCGGACCAGGTGTTACCCCTTGAAAGGAGGTTTTGCTGCGGCGGATTCTTGCTGGGTTTATCCCCATGTGATGGATTGTATCCTGATATATCAGGTTTAGTCCACTACCGCCCTCCATAAGGACATTTCAAAACTGGAGTCCGCCAATTATTGGATCAAGTATCAAGGCAGTCCAGCCTGCATTCTTGATATTTCTAGAATAATCTAGCTGATCGAAGATGATTGGTTTTGACAACCAGTGGCGGGACCCTTTGGGGATAGACCGTGTGTTGCATACCTTTATGGGCGCCGCACGTTTTGTTATGTGAAGTAAGTTCACTGTTTTTACTTCTTGTGGGAAGTTCTTTTGTTTCCTGGTGCTCTGCTTTTGGGGTTCGTCCTCGTCTTCTCTTAGTGTGTCGAGCCCCTTGTGTTCGGCATTGAGTATGCCGGATTGTTTGAAAACCCAACAATCTCTGTGGGTATGGTTAGCAGGCTTCCCGGGAGTACTCTGTATCTGACATATCCTGTCCAGGATTTTATTTAAGTTCGATGGATCGTCCCTGTTATCCTGGAGGGGCGGTTTTGTCTGATTTTGTCACGAGCCTTTGAATCTGGCATTGACTGCCGTGCTCTTCGGACTTTTTCCTTAGTCCGGCGACGGTCCTTGTGGCGTCGTGGTTTTCCGTTTCCATCCCTAGTTTCGGATGTACTTGGGTTGCTGGGGCTGCACCTTGCCAACCAGCTGTCCTCTCCTGCACAAAAGTGGGTCATGAGGCTTGTTAGTGCGGCCATTGTTCTTGGCTTTTCTTGGCCGAGGTGTCTGGTGAGCCATTCGTCTCGGATGTTATGCCTGAAAGCTGCTAAGGCTTCGGCGTCCGGACAGTCGACTATCTGATTCTTTTTAGTGAGGAATCTATTCCAGAACTGCCGAGCTGATTCTCTGGGCTGTTGAGTTATGTGACTAAGATCGTCTGCATCCGGAGGGCGGACATAGGTCCCTTGAAAATTTGCTCGGAAAGCATCCTCGAGCTCTTCCCAACTTCCAATTTTGTTTTTAGGGAGGCTTTTAAGCCAATGCCGGGCTGGCCCTTTAAGCTTAAGGGGTAAATATTTTATGGCGTGGAGATCATCTCCTCTAGCCATGTGTATGTGGAGGATATAATCCTCGATCCAGACTCCAGGGTCTGTTGTTCCATCATATGCCTCTATGTTTACGGGTTTGAATCCCTCTGGAAATTCATAGTCCAGGACCTCATCGGTGAAACATAGGGGGTGTGCGGCGCCCCTGTATTTGGGTGTGCCAGATTCTGATGATGGCTTTATTGCGTTGCTTACGAGAGCTTGCTTTCTTGGCCCATAAATGGACCTAACTGGGCCATGATGCGAATCCTTAGGTGGGTCGCATGCCGATTTAAGTGCGGCGCCGCTTGCCGCTTTATGGGGTCGTCTATCCGATCGTGTGGCTTTCTTATTTTTTGAATGCGAGGGCTCTAGGGCCTCTTCGTCGAATTCAGGCAGTAGCTTTCTTTTCGGATAGCTTTTAGTGCGGCTACCGTCGCCGTATTTATCTGCGGTATTGATTACTTTGCTCCATCTAATCCGGAGTGCATCTTCCGCTGTTTTTAGCTTCCACTTCTGCTTTTTCAGGCTGCGTGCAGTTGCAACGAGCCTCTCGTGGAGATTCTTCTGCTCCATGGGTTTATCCGGCGTGAGGTCGTCCGGAATATCGTTTTCGCCGGAGGAGGGATGTTCGGTTTCTCTATCCATGTTGCCCTGTTCGGACGGTTTCTCTAAGGCCTACTCATCGTCTACCGGCTCGTCCTTCTCTATGGCTGGGTTTTTATCGAGGCGGGGCTTGGGTCGGAGTTTACGCCGACGCTTTGATTGTTTTTCGGGGGGTCGATCTCCCGTTCCATCCCCTTTTTCCTTGTTGTCGCTTCCTTTAGGGGTATCCACCATGTACACATCGTGAGATGAGGTGGTTGTCCAATGCCCTATGGGCGTTGGTTCATCGGTATCTCCTGCATCGTCATCCATGATGCAGATGTCTCTGGAGTCGAAGTTGAGCACGTCGTTCAAATTGTCGACAATGGCTACCAAGTGGGTGGTGGGTGGGCTTTGAATTTCTTCATCGTTCGTATCCCATCCTCGCTGACCGCAGTTCGGCCAGGGCTCTCCTGATAAAGAGAGAGACTTGAGAGAATTCAGGATATCGCCAAATGGCGAGTGCTGAAAGATGTCCGCGGCGGTGAAATCCATTATTGGCGCCCAATCGGATTCGATCGGCAGGGGCGCGGGGGGTTTGGAGTCCGGAGAGGAGTCCGGATCCTCGGAGTCATGAGTCACGTGGAGTGTGGGGCCGGCGTTCGGCTCGATCGCCTTTGAGATTGCAGCCCCCGAGGTGACGCGCAACCGCTCATCCTCGATTGACACAACTGGCTCCGAATTAAGGGTCAGAGCTGGTGCGTTTGCGGCCTCGGTGACAGAGCTAGATCATGCCCCGCGAGACAGTGCGGCGCGCTTGGTTGTGGCTCGAATCCATCGAAGATCAAATCTCCGCGGATGTCCGCCATGTAATTTAGGCTTCCAAACCTGACTTGATGGCCACGGGCGTAGCTTTCGATCTGCTCCAGGTGGCCAAGCGAATTGGCCCGCAGTGCGAAGCCGTCGAAGACGAAGATCTGTCCGAGGAGAAAAGTCTCACCCTGGACCGCATCGTTGTTGATGATCAAAGGAGCCATCGGGCCTAAAGGCGAAGACACAGAGGAACTCGCAATGAAAGCACCAATGTCGGTGTCAAAACCGGCGGATCTCGGGTAGGGGATCCTGAACTGTGCGTCAAGGCCGGATGGTAACAGGAGACAAGGGACACAATGTTTTTACCCAGGTTCGGGACCTCTTGATGGAGGTAATACCCTACTCCTTCTTGATTAATATTGATGATATGGGTAGTACAAGAGTAGATCTACCACGAGATCAAGGAGGCTAAACCCTGGAAGCTAGCCTATGGTATGATTGTTGTATATGGAGTTGATGTCCTATGGACTACATCCCTCCGGATTATATAGACACCGGATAGGGTTAGGGTTACACAGAGTCGGTTACAATGGTAGGAGATCTTGAATATCCGCATCGCCAAGCTTGCCTTCCACGCCAAGGAAAGTCCCTTCCGGACACGGGACGAAGTCTTCAATCTTGTATCTTCATAGTCCTGGAGTCCGGCTGAAGGTATAGTCCGGCTACCCGAACACCCCCTAATCCAGGACTCCCTCAGATTGAGTTTCCCCTTTGAAGTTATCTTGTCAGATTGAGTCTTTATAGATTTGAGAACACTTGATGTATGTCTTGCCGTGCATATCTATGGTGACAATGGGATATCACGTGATTCACTTGATGTATGTTTTGGTGATCAACTTGCGGGTTCCGCCCATGAACCTATGCATAGGGGTTGGCACTCGTTTTCGTCGTGATTCTCCGGTAGAAACTTTGGGGCACTCTTTGAGGTTTTATGTGTTGGTTGAATAGATGAATCTGAGATTGTGTGATGCATATCGTATAATCATACCCACAGATACTTCAGGTGACATTGGAGTATCTAGGTGACATTAGGGTTTTGGTTGATTTGTGTCTTAAGGTGTTATTCTAGTATGAACTCTAGGGCTGTTTGTGACACTTATAGGAATAGCCCAACGGATTGATTGGAAAGATTAACTTTGAAGTGGTTTTGTACTCTACCATAATCTCTTCGTTTGTTCTCCGCTATTAGTGACTTTGGAGTGACTCTTTGTTGCATGTTGAGGGATAGTTATGTGATCCAATTATGTTAGTATTGTTGAGGGAACTTGCACTAGCAAAAGTATGAACCCTAGGCCTTGTTTCAACGCATTGCAATACCGTTTATGCTCACTTTTATCATTAGTTACCTTGCTGTTTTTATATTTCCAGATTACGAAAACCTTTATCTACCATCCATATACCACTTGTATCACCATCTCTTCGCCGAACTAGTGCACCTATACAATTTACCATTGTATTGGGTGTGTTGGGGACACAAGAGACTCGTTGTTATTTGGTTGCAGGGTTGCTTGAGAGAGACCATCTTCATCCTACGCCTCCTACGGATTGATAAACCTTAGGTCATCCACTTGAGGGAAATTTGCTACTGTCCTACAAACCTCTGCACTTGGAGGCCCAACAACGTCTACAAGAAGAAGGTTGTGTAGTACACATCAAGCTCTTTTATGGTGCCGTTGCCGGGGAGGTTAGCGCTTGAAGGTATATCTTTAGATCTTGCAATAGAATCTTTTTTGTTTCTTGTTTTATCACTAGTTTAGTCTATAAAAGAAAATTACAAAAAATGGAATTAAGGTTACCTCGTATGCTTCATCTTTTAATATCTATCATGAAAATAAGGATTCAGATAATTGTGGTCAAGTGCTAGAAGAAGAATGCATTAGAATGTTTGGCACTAAATATTTGAATGATGAGCATGATTGCAATGTTGTTAGTATGAACTCCTTGAATATCCATGATGCTAATGATATGCAAAGCCACAAGCTTGGGGAAGCTATGTTTGATGAAGATGATATTTTTTGTCCCCCAAGATTTGATGAGCAAATTTATTATGATGAAAGCATGCCTCCTATTTATGATGATTATATTGATGAAGTGAAATTGGAGAGGTCATGACTATATTTTGTGATGAATCCACTATTTTTGAAGAGGTTCCAATCGATTATGAGAACAAAGTTGCTATCTATGATGATTATTGTGATGACTTGTATTCTATAAAGAATAATGATATCCATGAAACTTTTCATCATGATTTTAGTTTTCAATTGGATTATGCCTCACATGATAATTATTTTGTTGAGTTTGCTCCCACTACTATTCAAGAGAAGAAATTTGCTTATGTGGAGAGTAATAAAATTTATATGCTTGTAGATCATGAAAAGAATGCCGTATGTGATAGTTATATTGTTGAATTCATTCATGATGCTACTGAAAATTATTATGAGGGGGGAACATATGCTTGTAGGAATTGCAATAATATCAAGTTTCCTCTCTATGTGCTTAAAGTTTTGAAGTTATGCTTGTTTTGCTTTCCTATGCTAGTTGATTATTGTTCCCATAAGTTGTTTGCTCACAAAATCCCTATGCATAGGAATTGGGTTAGACTTAAATGTGCTAGTCATATTCTTCATGATGCTCTCTTTATATTTCAATTCTTATCTTTTATGTGAGCATCATTGAAATCATCATGCTTAGCTAGGGGCGTTAAACGATAGTGCTTGTTTTGAGGCAACCCAACTTTATTTTTGTTCCTTGATTCTTTCTCCTGTTTAGTAATAAATAATTCATCTAGCCTATTTTTAGATGTGTTTTTATGCTTTTAATTAGTGTTTGTGCCAAGTAGAACCTTTGGGAAGACTTGGGGAAAGTCTTGTTGATCATGCTGTAAAAATAGAAACTTTAGAACTCACGCGAATTGCTGCCATCTTTATTTGGAAAGTGCTATTTAGTTAATTATTTTTGCAGATGATTATTAGATAAATTCCTCAGGTCCAGCAATTTATTTGAGAATTTTATGAGTTCCCTAAGTATACGTTTGATCCAGATTACTACAGACTGTTCTGTTTTTGACAGATTCTGTTTTTCATGTGTTGTTTACTTATTTTGATGAATCTATGGCTAGTAAAATAGTTTATAAACCATAGAGAAGTTGGAATACAGTAGGTTTTACACCAATATGAATTTAGAATGAGTTCACAACAGTACCTAAGTGGTGATTTATTTTCTTATACTAACAGAGCTTATGAGTTTTCTGTTAAGTTTTCTGTTGTGAAGTTTTCAAGTTTTGGGTAAAGATTCGATGGACTATGGAATAAGGAGTGGCAAGAGCCTAAGCTTGGGGATTACCAAGGCATCCCAAGGTAATATTCAAGGAAAACCAAAAGCCTAAGCTTGGGGATGCCCCGGAAGGCATCCCCTCTTTCGTCTTCATTCATCGGTAACTTTACTTGGAGCTATATTTTTATTCGCCACATGATATGTGTTTTGCTTGGAGCGTCAATTTATTTTGTTAGGATTTTCTTGATATTTGAATAAAATACCAAGATCTGAAATTATTAAATGTTATAGAGTCTTCACATAGTTGCAAAATTATTCAACTACTCATTGATCCTCACTTATATCTTTCGGAGTAGTTTGTTGTTTGCTCTAGTACTTCACTTATATCTTTTAGAGCATGGTGGTAGTTTTATTTTGAAGAATTAGATGAACTCTCATGCTTCACCTAGATTATTTTGAGAGGCTTAAATAGCATGTCAATTTGCTTAAAAATCCTAATATGCTAGGTATCCAAGATTAGTAAAATTTTCTTATGAGTGTTTTGAATACTAAGAGAAGTTTGATGCTTGATGTTTGTTTTGAGATATGGAGGTAATAATATCAAAGTCATGCTAGTTGAGTAGTTGTTAATTTGAGAAATGCTTGTGTTGAAGTTTGCAAGTCCCGTAGCATGCACGTATGGTAAACGTTGTGTAACAAATTTGAATCATGAGGTGTTATTTGATTGTCTTCCTTATGAGTGGCGGTCGAGGACGAGCGATGGTCTTTTCCTACCAATCTACCCCCCTAGGAGCATGCACGTAGTGCCGAGGTTTTTGATGACTTGTAGATTTTTGCAATAAGTATGTGAGTTCTTTATGACTAATGTTGAGTCCATGGATTATACGCACTCTCACCCTTCCATCCTTGCTAGCCTCTTCGGTACCGTGCATTGCCCTTTCTCACACTAAAAGTTGGCGCAAACTTCGCCAGTGCATCCAAACCCCGGGATATGATACACTCTTTCACACATAAACCTCCTTATATCTTCCTCAAAACAGCCACCATACCTACCAATTATGGCATTTCCATAGCCATTCCGAGATATATTGCCATGCAACTTTCCACCATTCTGTTTATCATGACACATTCATCATTGTCATATTGCTTAGCATGATCATGTAGTCGACATAGTATTTGTGGCAAAGCCACCGTTCATAATTTTTCATACATGTCACTCTTGATTCATGGAAATCCCGGTACAACGCCGGAGGCATTCATATAGAGTCATCTTTGTTCTAGTATCGAGTTGTAATCATTGAGTTGTAAATAAATAGAAGTATGATGATCATCATTTTCTAGAGCATTGTCCCAAGTGAGGAATTAAAAAAAGCGAAAGGCCATAAAAAAGAGATGGCCCCAAAAAAAAGAAGAAAAAAAGAGAAAAAGGCCATAAAAAAAGAGAAGGCCCAAAAAAATGAGAGAAAAAGAGAGAAGGGACAATGCTACTATCCTTTGCCACACTTGTGCTTCAAAGTAGCACCATAATCATCATGATAGAGAGTCTCTTGTTTTGTCACTTTCATATACTAGTGGGAATTTTTCATTATAGAACTTGGCTTGTATATTCCAACAATGGGCCTCCTCAAGTGCCCTAGGTCTTCATAAGCAAGCAAGTTGGATGCACACCCACTAGTTTCTTTTGTTGAGCTTTCATAAATTTATAGCTCTAGTGCATCCGTTGCATGGCAATCCCTACTCCTTGCATTAACATCAATCGATGGGCATCTCCATAGCCCATTGATTAGCCTCGTTGATGTGAGACTTTCTCCTCTTTTGTCTTCTCCACATAACCCCCATCATCATATTCTATTCCACCCATAGTGCTATGTCCATGGCTCGCGCTCATATATTGCGTGAAAGTTTGTAGGTTTGAGATTACTAAAGTATGAAACAATTGCTTGGCTTGTCATCGGGGTTGTGCATGATGAGAGCATTCTTGTGTGACGAAGATGGAGCATGACTAAACTATATGATTTTGTAGGGATAAACTTTCTTTGGCCATGTTATTTCGAGAGGACATAATTGCTTAGGTAGTATGCTTGAAGTATTATTATTTTTATGTCAATATGAACTTTTGTCTTGAATCTTTCGGATCTGAATATTCATGCCACAATTAAGAAGAATTGCATTAAGAGCACTCCGCATCAAAACTTTTGTTTTTATCATTTACCTACTCGAGGACGAGCAGGAATTAAGCTTGGGGATGCTTGATACGTCTCCAACGTATCTATAATTTTTGATTGCTCCATGCTATATTATCTACTATTTTGGATGATTATGGGCTTGATTATACACTTTTATATTATTTTTGGGACTAACCTATTAACCCAGAGCCCAGTGCCAGTTTCTGTTTTTTTTGCCTATTTTAGGGTTTCGAAGAAAAGGAAAATCAAACGGAGTCCAATTGACCTGAAACTTCACGAAACTCATTTTTGGAAGGAAAGCAACCCGGGAGACTTGGAGTCTATGTTAAGGAAGCTTCAAGGAGGCCACGAGGTAGGGGGGCGCGCCCACCCCCCTGGGCGCGCCCTCCACCCTCGTGGGCCCCTCATGGCCCCCCTGACGTACTTCTTCCGCCTATATATCTCCATATACCCTAAAACGATTGGGGAGCACAATAGATCGGGAGTTCCGCCGCCAGAAGCCTCCGTAGCCACCGAAAACCAATCTAGACCCGTTCCGGCACCCTGCCGGAGGGGGCAATCCCTCTCCAGTAGCCATCTTCGTCATCCTGGTGCTCTCCATGATGAGGAGGGAGTAGTTCTCCCTCGGGGCTGAGGGTATGTACCAGTAGCTATGTGTTTGATCTCTCTCTCTCTCGTGTTCTTGAGGTGATACGATCTTGATGTATCGCGAGCTTTGCTATTATATTTGGATCCTATGATGTGTCTTCCCCCCTCTACTCTCTTGTAATGGATTGAGTTTCCACTTTGAAGTTATCTTATCGGATTGAGTCTTTAAAGATTTGAGAACACTTGATGTATGCCTTGCCATGCATATCTGTGGTGAAAATGGGATATCACGTGATTCACTTGCTGTATGTTTTGGTGATCAACTTGCGGGTTCCGCCCATGAACCTATGCATAGGGGTTGGCACATGTTTTCGTCATGATTCTCCGGTAGAAACTTTGGGGCACTCTTTGAGGTTCTATGTGTTGGTTGAATAGATGAATCTGAGATTGTGTGATGCATATCGTATAATCATACCCACGGATACTTGAGGTGACATTGGAGTATCTAGGTGACATTAGGGTTTTGGTTGATTTGTGTCTTAAGGTGTTATTCTAGTACGAACTCTAGGGCTGTTTGTGACACTTATAGGAATAGCCCAACGGATTTATTGGAAAGAATAACTTTGAGGTGGTTTCGTACCCTACCATAATCTCTTCGTTTGTTCTCTGCTATTAGTGACTTTGGAGAGACTCTTTGTTGCATGTTGAGGGATAGTTATATGATCCAATTATGTTAGTATTGTTGAGGGAACTTGCACTAGCGAAAGTATGAACACTAGGCCTTGTTTCAACGCATTGCAATACCGTTTACGCTCACTTTTATCATTAGTTACCTTGCTGTTTTTATATTTTCAGATTACAAAAACCTCTATCTACCATCCATATACCACTTGTATCACCATCTCTTCGCTGAACTAGTGCACCTGTACAATTTACCATTGTATTGGGTGTGTTGGGGACACAAGAGACTCTTTGTTATTTGGTTGCAGGGTTGCTTGAGAGAGACCATCTTCATCCTACGCCTCCTACGGATTGATAAACCTCTGCACTTGGAGGCCCAACAACGTCTACAAGAAGAAGGTTGTGTAGTAGACATCATCTTCTCATGCAACAACCCGAGGAAGGGCATCCGGCGCACGGCTCCCGCGATGGCGAAGTGCCAGACTGCGGTCGAACGAGATGGACCACGTGCCCTAACTCACTGCGGTTAGCTCATGTGAGGGCCAGGCACCAAGGACCCCGGAAGGTGACGTGCATGGGAGCTGGCCCGTGAGACAGAGCTCGGTCGCTTGAATTTAACAATGCTACAGGGACAGACCCAAGCAAAGAAGTTGTGCCCGCCCTTTATCATGAGGCGGTCGAGGGTGGGGTTGTGAGGGCAAGGCGACATTCATGGCGACGAAGTGTCGGGCATGCATGTTGGAATTTTAAGGCAATTTTACCAAAGGCAGAGCCAGTTCTGATACATGCGCAAAATGATACAGCTGCAGGGCGGGCCCTGACAGCCTAAGGATAATGCAGCCCGAAGGGCACCCTCAACTGAACAAACAAAAAGTCACCTGGCACCGGTGTTGTAGAAGCGCCAATGTAGCGGAAGGAGCGTGCTGTGGAGATGGCTCCTCATGAGTGAGGCGGCTCCGGAGGCCTAGGGAGCTCACGAGGCCCAGGGGGCTTGCAAAGGTTCAGGACTTCCTGGGACGCGACCGCCAAGCGCCTGGCCTCGGGAGATGCCATCGCATGCTACGCCAGGCACTGGTACGAGTCGCCCATGTTCAGCAGGCCGAACGGCATGCATACATAGTTGCAGGGGTAGCTGATACGTCCATTTTCCATCATGTTTTTAGATTGATATTTATCGGATTATGGGTTGTTATTACACATTAGGTACTATACTTATGCCTTTTATCTCTTATTTTATAAGGTTTACATGAAGAGGGAGAATGACGGCAGGTGGAATTCTAGACTGGAAAAGGAGCAAATCTGAGAGACCTATTCTGCACAACTCCAAAAGTCCTGAAAATTTACAAAGAATTATTTTGGAATATATAAAAAATATTGGGCGAAGAAAATACCAGAGGGGACCCCCAGGTGGCCACAAGCCTGGGGGCGCGCCCTACCCCCTGGGCACGCCCTAGGGCTTGTGCCCCCTGGCAGGCCTTCGGTGCCCATCTTCTGCTATATGATGTCTTTTGACATAGAAAAAAATGAAGAGGAAGCTTTCGGCATGAAGCGCCGCCGTCTCGAGGCGGAACCTGGGCAGAAGCAATCTAGGGCTCCGGCGGAGCTGTTCTGCCGGGGAAACTTCCCTCCTGGAGGGGGAAATCATCGTCATCGTCCTCACCAATGATCCTCTCATCGAGAGGGGGTCAATCTCCATCAACATCTTCACTAGCACCATCTCCTCTGAAACCCTAGTTCATCTCTTGTATCCGATCTTTGTCTCAAAACCTCATATTGGTAACTGTGGGTTGCTAGTAGTGTTGATTACAACTTGTAGTTAATTCTAGTTGGTTTATTCAGTGGAAGATTATATGTTCAGATCCTTAATGAACATGAATATTCTTTGTGAGTAGTTACGTTTGTTCCTGAGGACATGGGAGAAGTCTTGTTATAAGTAATCACGTGAATTTGGTATTTGTTTGATATTTTGATAAGATGTATGTTGTCTTTCCTCTAGTGGTGTTATGTGAACGTCGACTACATGACAGTTCACCATGATTTGGGCCTAGGAGAAGGAATTGGGAAGTAAAAAGTAGATGATGGGTTGCTATAGTGACAGAAGCTTAAACCCTAGTTCATGCGTTGCTTCATAAGGGGATGATTTGGATCCATATGTTTCATGCTATGGTTAGATTTATCTTAATTCCTCTTTCATAGTTGTGGATGCCTGCGAGAGGGGTTAATCATAAGTGGGAGGCTGCTCCAAGTAAGGGAAGCACCCAAGCACCGGTCCACCCACATATCAAATTATCATAGTAACGAACGTGAATTGTATGAGCATGATGAAAACTAATTTGACATTAATTCCCATGTGTCCTCAGGAGCACTTTGCTTTAAATAAGAGTTTGTCCAGGCTTGTCCTTTGCTACAAAAAGGATTGGGCCACCTTGGTGCACCTTAGTTACACTTGTTACTTGTTACTCGTTGAAATTATCTTATCACACAACTATCTGTTACCGATAATTTCAGTGCTTGTAGAGAGTACCTTGCGGAAAACCGCTTGTCATTCCCTTCAGCTCCTCGTTGGGTTCGACACTCTTACTTATCAAAAGGACTATGATAGATGCCCTATACTTGTGGGTCATCAGTATCCCCCAGTTCGACCGACGCGCGATGGCCAGAAGAGGCCCTGTGAAGCGGCCCTGTTAAGGCCCGGGATGTCGATGCATACGCGCAGCCCGTCGTCTACGTCGGGGGTGGCAGCCGCATAGGCGGGGGGTGCCGGGCGACGCTCGCCGTGCATGGCTTGCGCCTCCTGAAGCTCCTCGGTCACCTTGGTGATGAACTCTCATGCTCCTGGCGCCTCGCGCCGTGCTCCTTGCTCGTGGGGGCACGCATCAAAGCACGCCTCCAAGTGGTGCCAGAGCACCTCCCTCGTTGCCCTGGTCAGGTCAGAGGCTCTCCAAACGGAAGCCCCCGAGACCATCCTGAGGGAGGCGCCAGGTGCGCCTTCCTATGCAGGGGGGAGGCACCCCGACGGCGGGCGGGTAGCCTAAGGCGATGCCAGTGGGCTTCTTGTCCTTCAGACAGCTCTTGGGCAGAAGCTACTTCTTCTTTGCGGGGGTGGCCTCGGGAGGCCGGATGCCACATTATTCATCAGAGTTCTCGGCCACTGCGGCACGGTAGGCATGCTCAAGGGAACATACCACGGCCATCTCATCGCAGGCGACCATGATAATGCCACTGCAGCCTGGCATCTTGTGGACGTTGTAGCCATGATGAACAGCCACCATAAACTTGGCAAGGGAGGGTACCCCAAGATGGAGTTGTATGGGAGGCTGAGGTGGGTGACCTCGAAGTTGATAAGCTCGGTGTGGTAGTTGTCATGCTTGCCCGAGGTGACATGAGGCGTACTTTCCACAGAGGGACGGTAGAGCCATCCGTCACTCCATAGAATGGCCTCGTGGGCGTGAGATGGTCGTACGACACCTGAAGCCACTCAAAAGTCTCGACAGAGAGCACATTGAGACTTGCGCCACCGTCGATGAGCGTCTTGATGGTAGACACATTACTGATGGTGGGCGTGCAGAGCATGGGGAGTGCACCGACGGCGGTCGCACACTTGAGGTGATCCTTGGAGTCAAAGGTGATGGCGTACTGCGACCACATGAGGGGCGTGCAGCCTCAAGCCTTGGGAGGGCCGCGTTCAGCTCACAGGAGAACTGCTTGAAGATGCGGTTTGAGGCGGGCGCCTGGGCACCTCAGAAGATGCAAGCGATTGCACATGGTTCCTAGAAGCCCCCAGCCCCCTCATCCCGATGGTTGTCGTCATTCCTTCTTGGTGGTGGCGGCAGCGGAGGGAGGACGGCGTTGCCCTGAGGTCGGGCCTCACGAGGCTGATCATGCCACGGGCCGTCGCGAGGCTGATCACGCCAGCGATCCTTGCATGGCTGGTCACACCAGCTCTGATGAGGGTTGCGGTTATCCTAGCGGCCTCCACTGTGGCCTCCTCCACAGCCATAGCCACAGTTGCCGTGCTCGGGGCGGCGGCCGAGGTGCTCATCGCGGAGCGCTCTTAGCTCCTGGCAGTCATCGGTGTTGTGGCTATGCACATTGTGGAAAACACATAATGGGCAGTTATCCCTGGCAAGCTCGTTGTGATCATGGCCACGCTTCATCTCGGGATCTGCTGCCAGCATGGCGTGGCCCTTGCGCTTCGTATCCTTCGCCTTGGCCTTCTTGTCTTCAGGGTCGGCCTCAGGATACTCGAGGAGGGAGAGGCGGCCCTCCTCGCCTTCGCGCACTTGTTCGCCAGGTTGAACATCTCTAGAGCTGAGCACAAGTTGTCATGGATAGTGAGGGAGTCCTGGATTAGGGGGTCCTTGGACAGCCGGACTATATACTTTGGCCGGACTGTTGGACTATGAAGATACAAGATTGAAGACTTCGTCCCGTGTCCAGGTGGGACTCTCCTTTGCGTGGAAGACAAGCTTGGCAATTCAGATATGTAGATCTCCTCCCTTGTAACCGACTCTGTGTAACCCTAGCCCCCTCCGGTTTCTATATAAACCGGAGGGTTTAGTCCGCAGGACAACAACAATCATAATCATAGGCTAGCTTCTAGGGTTTAGCCTCTACGATCTCGTGGTAGATCAACTCTTGTAATACTCATATCATCAAGATCAATCAAGTAGGAAGTAGGGTATTACCTCCATCGAGAGGGCCCGAACCTGGGTAAACATTCTGTCCCCTGCCTCCTGTTACCATCAGCCTTAGACGCACAGTTTGGGACCCCCTACCCGAGATCCGCCGGTTTTGACACCGACATTGGTGATTTCACTGAGAGTTCCACTGTGCCATCACGATAAGGGCTTGATGGCTCCTTCGATCATCGGCAACGATGCGATCCAGGGTGAGGTTTTTCTCCTCGGACAGATCTTTGTATTCGGCGGCTTCGTACTCCGGGCCAACTCGCTTGGCCATCTCGAGAATATCGAGAGCTACGCCCGTGGCCATCAGGTCAGGTTTGGAAGCTTGAACTATACTACCGACATCCGCGAAGATTTGATCTTCAATGGATTTGAGCCCATGTCAGGTGCGCCACACAGTCACAACGAGCATGACTTAGCTCTGCCGTCGGACGGTGTTCGGGAGATCACACTTGTGGCTACTCCAGCCCTCAATCTGGAACAGATCATGCCGTCCGAGGACGGGTGGATAGACCCGGCCACGGAGGCCGCACACTCAGTAGCGATAGAGCCGAATACAGACTTCACATCCTATAAGACCTGTGTTACCGGACCCTTGGATTCATTCCCGGCCACAGGCTCCGAACCGCTTGCGTCCGTGCCTATCGAATCTAACTGGGCACCGATTATGGAGTTTACCTCCACGGATATCTTTCAGCACTCGGCCCTAGGCGATGTGCTAAATTCATTGAGGTCTCTCTCCTTGTCAGGAGACCCTTGGCCGAACTATGTCCGGCTTGAGTGGGAAGCGGACGACGAAATTCATTCCCCACCCACCACCCACTTAATAGACACTGTCGACGACTTAACCAACATGCTTGATTTCAACTCCGAAGACATCGACGGTGTGGACGACGATGTAGAAGAAGAACAGGAACCACCGCCCACAGGGTGCTGGACAGCCAGCTCATCATATGATATATATACATGGTGGACACCCCCAAAGAAAGCAATGGCAATAAGGCAACAGAGGATATTCCCCTCGAGAAGCAATCTAAGCACCGGCGTCATCGACGCCGCTCTAAGCCCCGCCATAGCAAAAGCAGCGATACTAGCACAAGAGACAATAACGTTGCAGACAGTGCCGAAGACGAAGACAATCCCCTCCAGCCAGGCTTCGAGCGGGAGGATGGGCATACGAGCCCTAAGGAACTTGCGACAGACGGAGAATCAGGGGATGACAACTACATGCCCCTCTCCGAAGACGAAGCGAGCCTCGACAACGAAGAATTCATCGTGCCTGAGGATCCCGTCGAGTAGGAGTGCTTCAAGCGTTGGCTTATAGCCACAACAAAAAGCCTAAAAAAGCAGCATCAGCTTCAAGCTGATCAAGATCTGCTAGCGGATAGATGGACCGAGGTCCTGGCAGCCGAGGAACACGAACCCGAGCGCCCAACCAAAAGTTACCCAAAGCGCAGGTTGCTACCCCAACTTGAGGAGGAAGCATTAAAGCCTACACTACCAGCGTATGATGCGGCTGACCGGCCACCTCGTGGCTGAGGCAAAGTGGCATATCAGCCCGAAGTCCAGCCCGCACCCCATCGCCATTCAAACAAAAACACCAAGGCCCGGGGCTACACGCAGGACCTGCGAGACGTGTTGGGAAACAAAGCAGGACATACAAGATCGATCTACAAATCACGGGGGCGTGCCCCAACATGTGACGACGACCATCACGCCGGATATACTAAAAGAAAGTCCGGCCGGGCCGAATATGGCAGACAATACTTGTACGAACTGCGTCGTGATATAGCCCGACATAGAGGCACCGCACACCCCCTATGCTTCACCGATGAAGTAATGGATCACGAATTCCCAGAAGGGTTTAAACCCGTAAACATTGAATCATATGATGGTACAACAGACCCCGCGGTATGGAAAGAAGATTTACTCCTCCAGATCCACATGGCCTGCGGTGACGATCTACATGCCATCAAGTACCTCCCACTAAAGGACCGGCTCGGCATTGGCTGAATAGCCTGCTGGCAAACTCCATTGGCAGTTGGGAGAACCTGGAAGACGCATTCCTTTATAACTTCCAGGGCACTTATGTGTGACCACCGGATGCTGATGACTTGAGTCACATAAGCCAACAGCCCAAGGAGTCAGCCAGGAAATTCTGGACTCGGTTTCTAACTAAAAAGAACCAAATCGTCGACTGTCCGGATGTCAAGGCCTTAGCGACATTTAAATATAACATCCGTGACAAGTGGCTCGCCCAACACCTCGGCCAAGAAAAGCCGAAGTCCATGGCAGCACTCACGACACTCATGACCCGCTTTTGTGCGGGCGAGAACAGCTGGTTGGCTCGCAGCAACAACACATCTAAAAATCCTGGCAATTCAGATGCCAGATATAGAAATGACAAGCCACGTCGTAACAGACACAAGCGCAGCAACAACGGTGACAATGCCGAAGACACGTGTAATGCCCCGAGACCGATGTGCCAGGTGTCTTCCAGTTATTCGCTGTTGTTGCCTTGTATTTTCTTGCGTGTCATGCATTGCATATCATGTCATCATGTGCATTTCATTTGCATACATGTTCGTCTCATGCATCCGAGCATTTTCCCCGTTGTCCATTTTGCAATCTGGCGCTCCTATGTCATCCGGTGTCCCTTTCTACCTCTTTTCATGTGCAGGTGTTGAAGATTTCCAGATTGGACCGATACTTGTCATGCGTCCTTGGTTTACTACCGGTAGACCGCCTGTCAAGTTTTGTGCCATTTGGACTTCGTTTGATACTCCAACGATTAACCGAGGGACCGAAAAGGCCTCGTGTGTGTTGCAGCCCAACACCCTTCCAAAGTAGCCCAAAACCCACCTAAACCCCTTCTATCATCTAGAGCGTTCGATCACGATCGCGTGGCCGAAAACCGCACCTCATTTGGACTCTCCTAGCTCCCCCTACCTATAAATATGTGGCCTCCCCAGAAATTCGCGGGCGAAACCCTAGCCTCCTTCTTCCTCCGCGCGCCGGACGTGTCCGGCTTGTCCCACCGCCGCCACGTGTCCTCCTTCCATTGGTTCGGACGCCCCCTCTCACCGCGTGGCCCGGGGAGCCCGGAGTCGG
>NC_057806.1:124030331-124044486 GCF_018294505.1 Triticum aestivum
GCCCTTCCTCACCTCGACGGCCGCCGTCGTCATCCGCCTTCTGCCGCCACCGTGCCGGTTCACCGCGCCACCGCGCCGGTCCGCCGTCCTCCACCGTCGTCCCGCGCCTCCACGCCTCCCTGCCGAGCGCCGCCGCCGCCATGCGCCACCATCACCGGCGCCGAGCTCCCCTCGGCAAGCTCCTTCCTCTCCCTCACTACTCCGGCGACCCAACTCCGGCGAACTGCTACACTAACGGCGAGATCCGGATTTGGATCGGGTTGACTTTTTCTTCCCAAAACCCTAAGTTTTTGCATTCTTCCACATGCCGTAACTCTACATCCGTAGCTCCGATTTTTGCGTGTAGCATATCAAAATGTTTGTCTCGACGAGTACATCATTTCATCTCACTGCATCATTTTCATTTGAGCTCATCTTGATGCCCGAAATTCTGTTGGAAGAGGGCTATGTGAGGAATTTAGCAGATCTATTTCAGCAAATAGCTATTTGTCATTTTTGCCATGATTAATGTGTGAATGCTATGATCCTGAGCTCTACATTTGTTTTGTCATATGCCATGCCATCTTTATAGAGGTGCTTGCCATGTATTTTTGTGATCTATGTGGTGACTAGCACAAGCTTGCAAAGTACCGTAATCGGTAATGCTGTTTTCAGGGACTTAGAATTTCACCAAGTCCTGGTTTTGTTGTTATGCCATATGTTCATGTTGTTTCCTAGTGATCCGTGCCTCTTTTGAGGATGATTAGTAAGGGTGTTTTTTTAATATTGTGGTGCTCTATCAATCCATGTCTTTGTTTGCATTTATGGAGCACCCTAGCTTGAGTCAATCGAGCTCTACTTTTGCTATAAAGTGAATCCTGGCAGATTGTTGACATGATTAGCGATTTTGCCGAGGATGTTGCTATTGATCCGTGCATGCTATGTTGTTGTTCTTGCCATGTATAGCTTCTATGCCATGTATTCTTGATGGGTGTATGCTTAGTTTGTCATGACATGCTCTGTAGTCAGTGCATCGAGCTCGTAAACATGCCTACTCGTTGACTGATTTGCATGCTCCAGTTTTTCACTAAGTCTGAATATATGTTTATGTTTTTGCCATGTTCACATGCTTGCAATTGTATTTTCTGATCCCTTTTGGCTCAAGGTCACTAAGGGACTTTTGTTAAGTGCTTTGAGTAGCTTCATGCCATGCCTTGCTTTTCCATGATATGTTCCTGTAGCATATAATTTTCATGCTCTAAAGATTGCTTCCTGATGATAAATTCTAGCCTTGTGTTAATTTCACAAAGTCTGAAACCTGTTATCATTTGCACTTTTGCCATGCTTGTTTGAACCTATTAATGGATTAATTAGCCGTAGCTCAGTGTTCATCTTTTGTCAAGCATCATGAGTGGATCCCTGAAATGTATTGTATTGCCATGTTTGAGTGCTGTAGCATATTTGTCTTGTTGCATTTAGTTGATCACTTGCTGATTATCGCAGACTGGTGCCATATTTGTTTTGCTTGCCATTTCCAAACCGTGCATCCGATTCCGGTGATATTTATATCGATTTCGACCGAAATCACCTCACCTTTCTAGTGACACTCTTGGATTTCCAAGTTGAGGCCAGGTTCAATCATTCCTTTCCAAATCATGCATATGCATCTCATACCGCATCCCGCATATCATACCATGTTCATGTGTTGGTTGGTTACTATGTTGTGTGCTTCTTTCTGGTGTTGCTTCTTCGGGTTGGTTCTGGTAACGTCGTGATTGTGAGGACCCGTTCGACTACGTCCGTTTGTCTTCTTCATGGACTCGTTCTTCTTCCTTGTGGGATTTCAGGCAAGATGACCATACCCTCGAAATCACTTCTATCTTTGCTTGCTAGTTGTTCGCTCTTTTGCTATGCCTATGCTGCGATACCTACCACTTGCTTATTATGCCTCCCATATTGTTGAACCAAGCCTCTAAACCACCTTGTCCTAGCAAACCATTGTTTGGCTATGTTACCGCTTTGCTCAGCCCCTCTTATAGCGTTGTTAGTTGCAGGTGAAGATTGGAGCTTGTTCCATGTTGGAACATGGATATTTTGTTGGGATATCACAATATATCTTATTTAATTAATGCATCTATATACTTGGTAAAGGGTGGAAGGCTCGGCCTTATGCCTGGTGTTTTGTTCCACTCTTGCCGCCCTAGTTTCCGTCATATCGGTGTTATGTTCCCGGATTTTGCGTTCCTTACGTGGTTGGGTTATAATGGGAACCCCTTGACAGTTCGCCTTGAATAAAACTCCTCCAGCAATGCCCAACATTGATTTTTACCATTCACCACCTAGCCTTTTCTTTCCCTTGGGTAGGCCTGCCCAAGGGTCATCTTTATTTTAACCCCCCTGGGCCAGTGCTCCTCTGAGTGTTGGTCCGACCGAGTAGACTGCGGGGCCACCTCAGGGCAACTTGAGGGTTGGTTTTACTCGTAGGATGTCTCATCTGAGTGTGCCCTGAGAACGAGATATGTGCAGCTCCTATCAGGATTTGTCGGCACATTCGGGCGGTGTTGATGGACTTGTTTTACCATTGTCGAGGATGTCTTGTAACCTGGATGCCGAGCCTGATCGGATTGTCTTGGGAGAAGGAATATCCTTCGTTGACCGTGAGAGCTTGTGATGGGCTAAGTTGGGACACCCCTGCAGGGATTTGAACTTTTGAAAGCCGTGCCCGCGGTTATGGGCAGATGGGAATTTGTTAACGTCCGGTTGTAGAAAACCCGAAGTTGACCTTAATTAAAATATATCAATAGCGTGTGTAACCGTGATGGTCTCTTTCCGGCGGAGTCCGGGAAGTGAACATAGTTCTTGGAGTTATGCTTGACGTAGGTTGCTATAGGATCACTTCTTGATCATACTTTTATCGATCGTGCTTTGCCTTCTCTTCTCGCTCTCATTTGCGTATGTTAGCCACCATATATGCTAGTCGCTTGCTGCAGCTCCACCTCATACCTTTTACCTTACCTAAAAGCTTAAATAGTCTTGATCGCGAGGGGGGGGTGAGATTGCTGAGTCCCCATGACTCACAGATACTTCCAAAACCAGTTTGCAGGTGCCGATGTTACCAAGCAGGTGACGCAACCAAGCTCAAGGAGGAGCTCGATGAAGACCGTGTTCGTTATGTTGTTTCCGTTTTTTAGTTGATCAATAGTGGAGCCCAGTTGGGGTCAATCAGGGATCTGTGTAGCTTTTGGGGTAGTCTTCTTTTACTTTTGGTTCCGTAGTCGGACCTTGAGTGTATCTGGTTGATGTATTGCTTTATCCATGTATTGTGTGAAGTGGCGATTCTAAGCCAGCTATGTATCTCTTTCCCTTATGTATTACATGGGTTGTGTGAAGATTACCTCACTTGCTATATTGCTTTCAATGCGGTTATGCCTCTAAGTCATGCTTCGACACGTAGGAGATATAGCCGCATCGAGGGCGTTACAACATGGCAGTCAATGCCGGATTTAGTGGCTCTAAATCCGGTCAATGGAAAAATTCGTTCAAAAGAAGTAATCCGGGCCCGTCCAGTTTGGACTGCATACTCGATCGCTCGTGCCAAATTCACGGCACCCCTGATAAACCAGCCAACCACACCAATAGAGAATGTTGGGTGTTCAAACAGGCCGGCAAGTTGAATGCCGAAAACAAGGAAAAGGGGCTGCATAGCGACGACGAGAAGGAGCCCCGGCCACCGAACACAGGAGGACAGAAGAAATTCCCTCCCCAAGTGAAAACAGTGAACATGATATACACAACCCATATTCCCAAGCGGGAACGGAAGCGTGCGCTAAGGGACGTCTATGCGATGGAGCCAGTCGCCCCAAAGTTCAACCCATGGTCTTCTTGTCCGATCACTTTTGATCACAGGGACCACCCTACCAGTATTCGTCATGGCGGTTCTGCCACATTGGTCCTTGACCCCATCATCGACGGATTTCACCTCACTCGAGTCCTTATGGACGGTGGCAGTAGCCTGAACCTGCTCTATCAGGATACAGTGCGCAAAATGGGTATCGACCCCTCAAGGATCAAACCCACAAAACCACCTTTAAAGGTGTCATACCAGGTGTAGAGGCCTGTTGCATGGGCTTAATCACACTGGAAGTGGTCTTTGGATCCCCAGACAACTTCCGAAGCGAGGAGTTGATCTTCGATATCGTCCCCTTCCGCAGTGGCTATCATGCACTGCTCGGACGAACCGCATTCGCCAGATTCAATGAGGTACCGCATTATGCATACCTCAAGCTCAAAATGCCAGGACCTCGCGGGGTTATAACAGTTAATGGAAACACAGAACGCTCGCTCCGTATGGAGGACCACACTTCGGCGCTCGCAGCAGAAGTACAAAGTAGCCTTCTGAGGCAAACCACCAATTCGGCGATACAGCCCCCGGACACCTTCAAGCGAGCCCAGAGTACCCTGCAACAGGATCGCCCGGCACGTTCTGAGCTCGCCTAGCAATCCGGCCTCCGTCCCAGTCCCAGTCAAGCAGAGAAATTTGCACCGCGCGTCCATAATTACGCACTCAAAATACCATGGGCATAGGCCGAGGCACGGCTATGGCACAGCCCACAATGCGGCTCAACCGCCTTAGGACAAGTATACCTTTACATTTTCTTCCTTTCAGGACCCTATTCTCTGAAGGCCCTCTCCGATACCCTGATTATCGGACCCATCACGGGAAGGAAACACCAAGGAAGCAAGAAGCTTTGACGTACAAGAGAATCACCAGGTGGTCTTTGATAACGATCGCTATACCTGTTTTACATACCCCACACGCAGACTGCCCTTGGATAGGACATGTGAAATAGTCCTATTTTTGCTTATTGCACTACTTGTATACATATGCTTCAACGTATCATTTAAATAAATAGCGTTAGCTTATTATTTCTTTTTTCCTGTCGGCTGGTACGTTCTGGAAAACGTATCATGTGAAAAATTGCAACCGCACATTCTGGTACGTCTAGTGCGCGAGGGGCTTCAGTGTACCCCACAACACGGCAAGAAAAAGTCCGAACACTTTCGACAGTGCGGCACCCCGAACTTATAACATTATATGCATCAACTTCGAATCATGTCTTGGGTCAATAGTTGAGTTTGCCCGGCTCCCATGTTTTGGTACCTTACATTCCGCTATATCGGCTAAGGTAGCACTGGGAGAACTACTGCGATTGTGTCCCGGTTCTTCCGGACGAACACCTCAGTAGAGAAAGCTGAAAACTGACTGTCATGATGCGGCGAGAGCTGGTCGCTGGTCGAGAGGTCTCAAATCCTTAAAGATTTTTTCCGCTTTGGGTGAGGAATCGGCCTTGTCCGATTTAGGTGTATATAGCGCCCCAAGTTCTGCCTTACGAATACTAGAGGCTTCGCCAAAATTTAAAATTGTAGACTTCTATGGCTAAGTGAGAGTGATAAAGTTGTATAGTCCGATTTCCTTGTTCGCTGTGCTAAACACCTCCTTAAAGGACCAATTTTTTTGGATAAAGTGTGTTTAAGATTTATCCCGAACACCTCAGCACTAGTTACATGGGGCAGAAGCCGACGACTGGCCAACTCTCAGATTTTACAAACGGCCACACAGAAGGTAATATTTTAAATCGACAAGCGTCATATAGCGCACATGAACTCGTTTTCATATTACAGGATCACATGAGTACATTCATTCGCATATTACATCCTTAGCACATTCCTCCGCCATAAGGCGGGCACCATTCAGGACACTATCATAATACTTTTCGGGGTGGCGATGCTCCTTGCCCTCCGGTGGCCCCACCTTCACCAACTTTTCGGCGTCCATATTCACACAGTGCACTTTCGCACGGGCAAAGGCCCTGCGCGCACCTTCAATGCAGACGGACCGCTTTATGACTTCAAGTCGTGGGCAGGCATTCACAAGCCGCTTTACCAGGTCGAAGTAGCTGCCAGGCAGGGGCTCGCTAGGCCACATCCGGACTATGAGACCCTTCATGGCCAGTTCGGCCGCCTTGTGAAGCTCGACCAGTTGCTTCAGCTGGTCGCTCAAGGGCGTCGGATGTTCGGTCCCAGTATATTGAGACCAGAACAACTTTTCCGTCGAGCTCCCTTCCTCGGTCCGGTAGAACTCCGCGGCATCCGATACGCTGCTGGGTAGATCTGCGAACGCTCCTAGAGAGCTCCGAATTCGGGTAAGTAAAAGGAAAGTTTCCTTCACATGCTTGCTTTGCATAATGAATGCCTTACCCGCCGCTATCTTCTTGACCGCTTGAATCTCCTGGAGGGCCTTTTGAGCTTTGGCCTTGGCATTTTGTGCGTTCTCGAGGGCCTTCACAAGCTCGGACCCCTGCGTCTTAGAGTCACGCTCCAAGGACTCGTATTTTTTGACGAAATCCTAGAGCTCTTCCTGAACCTCGCCGACTCGGGCCTCTTGCTTCTCGCGCTCAATGTGCTCCTGGGCCGCTCTGTCTTCGGCCTCGGACAACGCCTTCTTTAGGGCCGCCACTTCGGTCGTGGCCCATAGCAAAATTCATGATGATCCCATGATCTAGTAACCACCTTTTTTTCTTTATCAATATACAGACGGGGTATCACTTAACTTTGTTCTCTTCGAGCTGCCTCTTGGTAAGGTCTCTTCCTCGGACCGCTCAAGGTTCTGCTTCAGTCCAGAGACCTCCGCAGTACGAGCGGCAGTGGCCAGCAGCGAAGCCTGCTTATTCACATAGACATATTCTGATTGAACTCATGTGTTTATTATTTGATCCTCTATTCAGCCTTTCTTTGCGAACACCAAACAGAGTATCAGGGGCTACTATACTGTGATATTTTCTCATAATTTGATTACTTACCTCAAAGCCTGTTAGGAGGCTGGCACAGGCTTCGGTCAGTCCGCTTTTGCAGACCGAACCTTCTCGACCACCACACTCATGATAGTGTGGTGCTCTTCGTCAATGGAACCGCCGCGAAGTGCTTCCAGCAAGTTGTCCGATGCCTATGGATGGACAAAGGCCATCGGCACAGACGGCTCGCCCCCCATAGCGAGGGGTCGCCTGACAAAATCCGGAACCACTGGAGGTTCCGGCGCAGTATCCGGCTGGGTGCCAAACTTGATGCAACCCCCGACATTAGAGACCACGGGAGTCTTGCCCCCCATGCGCCCAGTCGGTGCCCTTTGAGACAACACCTCGATGTTGTCCGTAGGTCGGGGGGAGGTGGCTTTCGGGAGTGAATCGTTGTTCATCGCCGACTAGCCCAAAGACTCATCCGAAGAGGATACGTCGATACGGGCTTTCGATGGGCTGCATGATCATGTTTGACATGATAAGAAGTAATGAAACAAAACATACCAGAACTATTATAGTATCCAGATACTTATGACTTCACCAGGGGCTTGTCCCTAGGCAACCACTCCTCGTCGCTGTAAGCTGCTGTTGTGGAGCAGTCCGGAAGGAGGGTCCTTCCCTTCTTGGACCCTTCGGCCTCCCCAGATGGGGTGGCCTTCCTTTTCTTGTCTCCCCAGCTGGGGTGAGAACTTTCCTCTTCCTCCTCCTCGTTTTCGTGGGAGGAGTGCGCCTCGGTGTTTTCGGACGAGGAGTCCGATATAACCTTGCGCCGGAGACCTTTTCTGGTCCCCGTGGCCTTCTTCTTGGCCTTCTTCTCTGGCGCTTCATAGGGCGCCGGAACCAGCATCTCCGTTAAGAGAGCCCTTGCTGGATCTTCGGGCAGTGGGGCCGGACAATCAATCTGTTCCGCTGTCACTACCCAGTCCTGTTAAAATGGCATGGAGGCTTAGATCCCTCACATGATTATACTGGGGAAAGGAACATCTTATGAGATATAAAGAGCTTACCAGATTGGCAGGGCTCTTTGCGCTGAGTCCGCGATCCTCGGTAAGGGGAGGAGGTACCACGGCAGCCTTGAACAGCACCCTCCAGACATCTTGGCGCGTCGTGTCGAAAAGCTCTCGCAGCGTCTGGTGCTTGGTCGGGTTGAACTCCCACATATTGAATGCTCGTCTTTGACACGGAAGGATCCGGCGGAAGAGCATGACCTGGACCATGTTGACAAGCTTGATTTTCTTGCTTATCATATTTTTAACACAGTTCTGGAGTCCGGTCAGCTCCACTGATGAACCCCAGGATAGGCCCTTCTCTTTCCAGGAGGTGAGCTGCGTGGGGATACCGGATCGAAATTCGGGGGCCGCCACCCAGTTGGTGTCACGCGGATCGGTGATGTAGAACCACCCTGATTGCCACCCCTTCAGGGTCTCCACATAGGAGCCTTCGAGCCAGGTCATGTTGGGCATTTTGCCCACCATGGCGCCTCCGCACTCCGCTTGCTGGCCAACCACCACCTTTGGTTTCACGTAGAAGGTCTTCAGCCACATGCCGAAGTGGGGCTTGATGCGGAGGAAGGCCTCGCACATGACGATAAATGCAGAGATGTTGAGGATGAAATTGAGGGCCATATCATGGAAGTCCAACCCATAGTAGAACATGAGCCCGCAGACAAACGGGTGGAGGGGAAATCCCAGCCCGCGAACAAAAGTGGGTGAGGAATACAACCCTCTCATGGGGTGCTGGAGTAGGCATGATCTGCCCCGCGTCTGGGAGCCGGTGCGCGATGTCTGCGACCAGGTATCCGGCTTCCCGGAGCTTCGTAATGTTCTCCTCCGTAATGGAGGAGACCATCCACTTGCCTCCCGCTCCGGAGATGTTTGGAATGGCTTTGCGGAGAAAACGAGAACTTGGGCGCTGGAGCTCAAGTGCGCGAGAATGGATGGGCAGGGGAAGAAGAAGGCGTGGGTGAAAAATACAAGTCCTTGTCCCTTTACAAAGGCAGTAGAAACTGTGCGCCTCCCTGCTTGGCCCATAAAATCGCTTATTCCCCACATTACTAGGAAAAGGGCTATAGATAGGATTGACACTAATGGCGCACCAGGGAAGTAGTGCGCCACTACTATATACTGATGGCGCACCAGTTGGTGATGCGCCATTAGTGTGGAAGACACTAATGGCGCACCAGAAAATAGGTGCGCCACTAGTGATATTTTTTTTTCATTTTTACATACATACTAATGGCGCATCCTACCAAAGTGCACCAGTACTGAATTTTTTTATTCTTTTTTTTGCAAAACTACTAATGGCGCACCGCCTCACAGTGCGCCATTACTAGTTTAAACTACTAATGGCGCACCCTGTAAAAGTGCGCCATTAGTATATATATATTATTTTTTTTACTTTTCTGCAAAATTACTAATGGCGCACCACCTGCAGGTGCGCCATTAGTAACCAGGGTTACTAATGGTGCATTTGCAGGTGGTGCGCCATTAGTAACCTGGGACCCCCAACAAGATATTTTGGACAGCCACACCTACCCACTCACTTTCCCCACTTCATTCCCTCCACCTCCTTCTCCAAGCTTTCGGCTGCCTCCTCCTCCTCACCTCATTTCCACCATAGATTCATCAAAATTAAGTGGTGAAATTACCTTTTTTGATAGGTAAGTAAGGGGAAAGCTATCTTCATGATGTAGATCTACTTTTTTTCTCCCTAGCTCGCTCCAACAACGTGCACATGCACTTTTTGTGGCCTAGCTAGATCTATGTATGTTTGTGGTGTTGCATGTGTTTGTGGTGTTGCATATATGTTTGTGTTTGCAGGTACCGGTATTTGAAATGCGATAGTTGCCAATATTTTGCCGGAATGTTGATTCATTTCCGTTTCGGCGAGAATTTTGGCACTATGCATTCTTTTTGGTCCTATTTTTAGGGAAGGTCATGCCAAATTTTTTCTTGGTTCTAAAATATCATTTTGCTCTACCCCGCAGGCGACCATGGTCCGCACGATGACCGAAGGCATCGTGAATAGGTTTTTGAGCTCCGCGAAGGCCGAGATGCTTCAAAAGAACGAGATGGAGATAAGATGTCCGTGTCGAAGATGCAAGCTGAAGAGCCTTATTGCGGACTCGGATTCCGGGTAGGTGCGGGACCACCTACTCTTGCGTGGTTTCATGGATGGCTATCGGTGGCAAGGTGATGAAGATGACTATGAAGTCGTCCATGGTGGCCGGGCAAGAAATGAGGAAGGGCAACAAGACAAGTACCACCGCGGCGAGGGCGGGCGAGAAGACGAAGAATCTCCAGGACATGATCACGACAGTGATGCTGTACACAGTCATCATGTAGAAGATGTCGTACATGATGATGATGAAGATCAAGACGAAGGGCATGATCATGAAGATGAAGATGACGGAGCAGACGAAGATGGAGGCTGGGTGCAGGACCCTCATATTCAAGAGCTGCTTCTCAAGCAGACGGATAACGCAAGAGCTGCCGCCCGAGAGAAAGCCAAGCTGGATCAACTGGAGATAGACGCGGTTACTCCATTGTATGAAGGATGCAAGCCCGAGGATACCCGCCTGAAAGTAACGCTCATGGCTCTGGAGATGAAGGTAAAACACAAAATGACCGATGCATGCTTCGACGAGAACATGTCATTCTGTCACGAACGTCTTCCCAAGGGGAACAAGTGCCCGACCAGTTTCGAGGAGGCGAAGAAAATCATGTGTCCTCTGGATTTACCGCACGTGAAATACCATGTGTGCATGAACAATTGCATCATTTATCGGGATGAGCACGCGGAGTCTACCATATGTCTGGTGTGTGGCGTCACTCGATACAAGAAGAGGAAGAAAGCTCCTCAAAAATCGGTGTGGTACTTCCCGATCACTCCTCGTCTGCAGCGGTATTTTGCGGACCCTAAGGTAGCAAAGCTCCTGCGTTGGCACACGGATAGGGAGGAGAAGAAGCGGGAAGATGACGGAAATGATCCGAAGATAAATAAAAAAGACAAGATGTTGAGTCACCCTAAGGATGCGAGCCAATGGCAAGCGTTGAACTTCGAATACCCAGAATTTGGGAAGGATCCAAGGAACATCGTGCTGGGTGCGAGCACCGATGGAGTCAATCCGTTTGGCAGCCAGAGAAGCACACATAGCACCTGGCCTGTGTTTGTGTGGATGTACAACCTTCCCCCCTGGTTGTGCATGAAGAGGAAGTACATTCACATGAGTATGCTAATTGAAGGGCCGAAACAACCAGGGAACGACATCAATCTGTATCTGGGGCTGCTGAAAGAGGAGCTAGACACGCTGTGGAAAACGCCAGCCAATACGTGGGACGCCGCACAGAAAGAATATTTCCCTATGAGAGCCGCACTGCTCACGAGGGTGCACGACTATCTCGGTTACGGATATCTCGCGGGGCAGGTAGTCCATGGATTTTCTGGATGCGTAAGGTGCATGGATGACACAATGTATCGCCAGCTAGATAGAGATCATGGGTCTTCGAAAACCGTGTTCATGGGACATCGAAGGTGGCTTCGCGACGATGACCCGTGGAGGAAACGCAAGGATCTGTTCGATGGTGAAACCGGACCCCGAAAACTCCCGCATACGAGGAGCAGCGAGGAAATAGACGAGTTGTTGAAAAATTGGAAAGATTGCCCACTGCTGGGAAAGAAGCAAAAGGCGCCAGAGCCGGGAAAGAAGTGAAAGGCACCAGAGCCGCTGCTGAAGGTATGGAAAACGAGGTCTGTTTTCTGGGACTTGCCGTACTGGAAGATCCACCGTGTGCCTCACAGCCTTGATGTCATGCATATCACGAAGAACGTGTGCGAGAGTCTGCTTGGTACCCTGCTCAACATGCCAGAGAGGACCAAAGATGGGCCGAAAGCAAGGGCAGACTTGAAATCAATGGGCATCAGGCAGGAGCTTCACGCTAATGATGATGATGATGATGATGATGAGGCGAAGCAGGACATAGAAACTCGTTGCAAAGGCAAAAAGGCCAAGAAGACCGGAAGTGACTACCCTCCCGCGTGCTTCACTCTAAGTCAGGAGGAGATCGAGCAGTTTTTCACCTGCCTCATAGGAGTAAAACTTCCTTACGGTTACGCGGGGAAGATAAGCAGATACCTAGACCCAGCGAAGCAGAAGTTCAGCGGGATGAAGTCTCACGACTGTCACGTGTTGATGACGCAGATACTTCCAGTTGCAATCCGTGGGATCATGGACGCGCACGTCCATGAAATGCTATTTGGCCTATGCAACTTTTTCGACGTCATCTCTAGGAAGTCGATTGGCGTGAGGCAACTCAGAAGGCTACAGGAAGAGATCGTGGTGATACTATGCGAGCTTGAGATGTACTTCCCGCCCGCATTCTTCGACGTTATGGTGCATCTGCTGGTCCATATCGTGGAGGATATCATCCAACTCGGGCCGACGTTCCTGCACAGCATGATGCCGTTCGAAAGGATGAATGGTGTCATCAAAGGATACGTTCACAACATGTCACGTCCAGAGGGAAGTATAGCCAGGGGCTTTCTGACCGAAGAGTGCATCTCCAACTGCACGAATTATCTAGGCATCGAGAACCCCGTTGGTCTGCTCGTCAACAGGCACCTCGGCAGGCTCGCTGGATGGGGTCACCGTGAGGGTCGCCACGAAATGCATGTCGACTTCGAGGGTCGACTCGCCGACTTTGAAAGAGCAAACCTAGTCGCGCTACAACACATAGACGTGGTCGATCCTTGGGTGGTAGAGCACAAAACCTTTATTGAGAAGACATACAATGACTGAGGCCAACAGAGGACGGACGGAGATATAATCAAAGAGCAAAACTCATGTTTCACGCGTTGGTTCAAGCAGAAGCTTTTGTCGTACCCTTTACATGAGGATTCTTCCGCGAAAGAACAACTCATATTCGCCTTGTCACAGGGTGCCGAGCACAACCTGATGACCTATGAGGCGTACGATATCAACGGCTACACATTCTACACCGAGAACAAGGACATGAAGAGCGATGGTTATCAGAACTCCGGGGTAACGATGGAATCCTACACCGGTAACGACAAGGACAGATACTACGGAAGGATCGAGGAGATCTGGGAGTTGAGCTACGCTGGAGAGAAGGTCCCGATGTTCCGTGTCAGATGGGCCAAGAGCGTCCTAAAAGAAGACCGGTATTTCACCACCATGGTTATACCCGAAGCCAAATCCAAGACCGCGGGCGCAAACGTCACCGCGCGGAATGAGCCATGGGTACTGGCTTCCCAAGTGGACCAATGCTTCTTCATTACCGACCCGTCAAAGCCCAGTCGTGTTGTCGTGAGGAGAGGCAAAAGGAAGATCATCGGAATGGATGGAGTAGCCAATGAGCAAGACTTCGACAAGTACGGCGACCCGAAGATCGAACATGATGACGACGATGAGGTAGCAGCACACACCACAAGAAGAAACGGGACCACCCTACATAAAGGACGTCCGTTCCACAGAAGAACTCCATTTGCGAAAAAGAAGAGCAAGAAGATTGTGAACAGAGAGCTAGCTAAGATCGATTGTATTTAAATCGTAGTCTTCATTTCTCGATTGTATTTCATGGGCACTTTTTGATATCATGAATATTTTTAAATTTCATGGGAACTTTTTGAATTCATGAGGACACTCGATCTCGATCCCCCTCCACCGCCGCCGACGAGCACCTGGCCCCCCGCACCCTCCCCCTCTCCACCGCCGCCAACGGGCACCCCCCGCACCCTCCCCCGCTCCACCGCCGCTGCCGATGATATTTTCAAGTAACAAATTTGAACATATTTTTTAAAAAATTATTAGTGTTTTTATAAAAAATATTAGTGTTATGATTTAAACAAGTTTGAACATATTTAAACACAAATAAATATCAAACAGCATTTAAAATGCAAAAAAAAAATTGCAGAGCCTGGGAATCAAACCCAGGACCTCCTGGTGTGTGTGTTGCGTGCTGACCAGTCAGGCTAGTGGGCGGGTTCTGATGTGGATTGGGTTAGGTGCAATATAACCTGTGCTCGAACTGTAATAAAAAAACATTCTAATGGCGCACCGCAGCGGGGTGCGCCATTGCTATCTAAAAAAAGATTTCTAATGGCGCACTGAGGTGTGGTGCGCCATTAGTAAGCTTCCCCCTAGCTATCCTCCCTCTCCCTCGCCAGATCCCCTTCGACCCTCTCTCCCTCGCCACCAGATCCACCCGCGCGCTGCCCCGACCCACGACGCCGCCGCCCCGACCCTCGCCGGACTCCACACCCCCGCGCCCCCACCCCCACCGCCCCGACCCTCGCCGGACTCC
>NC_057806.1:124045057-124076721 GCF_018294505.1 Triticum aestivum
TCGCAGGGTAAGGTCTCCGGCGCCTCTACGACACCGACACCTCCACCATCTACGGCGTCTACGCCTTCTTCCACCTCCGGCCACCGCGGCCTCACCGTCTATGGAGGTATCTGCTCCTAAGATCTCTGCGTCCCGCTCCCCTTGGCCCTCCCAGTTCTTCTCCACTAAGGTGCGTTTCTCCATGCCCCTGTCTCTGCCGTTCCAGGGCTTAATAGATCTCCTATGATATATGACTTGTTTATGAAGATTTTGATGTGTTATGCCTTGTTCTTATCTGTACATTTGCGCCCTTCCAGGGCTTAACTTGCTTATGAATACATCTCCCATTGATTTTGATGTAGTTTTAGAGTGGATAGTATGTATGTAGTGGAGCTAGCAGTAGCAGCTACTTCTACGGCACCTTCTTTGCTGTTCAGCTGTGTCAAACAAAATTCCAATGGCCAACTCATATGCCCTGCAATTTGCTCATGATTATTATTTATCTCACATCACCTTCTCCTCTTTGCTTGCCATGCACTCCCAGCTCCATCATCACGACCGCGTAATAGTCCGCGGGTGATACAACATGCTCAAATTCAGTAATTAATCAGTATATATATACCATAAGAGAAGCCTCAAAGATTGGGACTATCTTGCCTTATGTTTCAAACTTTGAACTATATACATGACTTCTATTTTATTTTTGAAATTCACAGAGTTAGGACTATCGTGTGGATGATGCTAAACAGAGATAGGAGTAGTAGTGGTGGCCATCTAGTTGGACTACTACTGCTAGGACTTGCTCCAGATTTTAGGATTTCTTTTCTTTTAGGATTTCTTTTCTTCTAGGACTAGGTTTTTATTATTTTTGTGTGATTGTTTTTTGAGCTCTTTCTTTTTCATTTCCTACTATCCTTATCCTAATTATCTTAAATTGTTATGATGTGTGTAACAGGATTAGATCTTGGATTTGCTAGTGGACTTTGGGAGTTTCTTAGCCAGCTTGGTGACTCCATATTTTTCACTATTTCAGCAAGTCTTTTGTAAGCATTAAACTTTCAGCACTACATTTCTATCTTATGTGTACATCTGTTTGCTTCCAATTGCTATATATGTATTGTTGTTACTAAAAATGATGAAGCTCCTGTCAATTGCTATACATATATATATGTGTATGATGATCCTCCTTTCCTGCAGTAGTATAACTAGGATATAAAGCACATTGAACTAACAATCTTGTATGGTGCCTAAACTACAATGATTCAGGAACATCATATGACATAGCATGTGGATATTGACATAGGATGAGTAGATTAATAAGTGAGCCAAAAGTGATGGACAAACCTCATGCTAGGAATTCTCGAGGGTTGCAGTACATGGAATGCATTTGCAAATGCAGCCAAAACCTGATATATACCAAAAAAAATTGTATAGAAATATGCTGAATTTTCTGCTCTGATTGTTGCTCAAAGAAATTTAGCAAAAAAATGGGGTCCTGGGAGACGCCGCTGCTGCTTGAGGCCCTTGAGAGGCCCTTCGTGTCGTGATGATTTTGCAGGTACCCCGAGAGGCCCTTGAGTTTGCCGGAATGTCGATTAACTTCCGTTACGGCAAATTCGGGTACTCCATATGTCCTATTTTCAGCAAAGGTCATGCTGAAATTTTCCGTGAATTTTAGCATGACTTTGCTAAAAATCGGACATATGAGGTACTTGCTACTAATGCAAGGGCCGGGGTATCTTAGTACTTAATTAAGTAGGATCAACTGCCCCTTTATTCTTGCTGCATTAAACCATAGGTGGCAATAGAGCCAAGTGATTAGGCCCAACTTAGAAATTCTCCTCAGCATCGATAAACCCTAGATGATAAACCCAACATAGGTGGCAATAGAGCCAACTGATTAGTGCCAAGTGATTAGGCCCAACCTAGGGTGCCTCGGCATCGATAAACCCTAAATGATGAAAACTTAGCATTTAGGGTGCCTCGACGTCGACAAACCCTAAATGATGAAACCTTGGCTTTTAGGGTGCCTCAGTGTTGATGAGAACCTAAATGATGTACGCTTAGGCTTTTAGGGTGCCTCGGCGTCGACAAACCCTAAATGATAAAAGCTTAGCTTTTAGGATGCCTCGGTGTCGACAAACCCTAAATGATGAGACCATGATCTTGTTCCTTGACAATAACCAACTTTTTGACCAAATTTTTTTCCTATTTAGAGCGAAACATGGCCCACAATGATGAGGCCAGTGGTTCAGGCGGCAAGCAATTCTGGGAGTTGTCCCAGGAGTTGGAGGAAGAACGTCACCGCTATGAGGACGCCGCGGAAGACACCGATCCTAACTACACAACCCCTAGTGGCGTCGGGGATGACACTAGTTATGATGGCGCCGCGGATGCCACCACTGATGATGGCGGCGCACGCACAGATGGCAGCCAACCGAAGAGGCAATGTAAGGACCGGCGCTTGAACGTGCTCGGCACCGTCAGGGAGGAATTTACTGAAGTGAACTCCGACGGGCATCCGACGGCGCCCAAACACGTAGTCAAGGGGTACTTGATTCAGCTCGGGTGCATTCTCCGGAGCACCGCCTCGATCAACACCAAGAACCTAAGGCATAAGGACCGAGGGAATTTGCGCAGCCTCCTCTTCACGAAGCTGCACGAACGATACAAGTTCCCCGCTGAGTTCGCAAACACACACCTCTCAGGTAATAAAGTGAACGGTGCCGCCCTCACGACGATGAGCACGGCCCTGTCTACTCGGAAAAGCACGGTGAAGGCAATGATTGACAAAGGTGATAGTTATGAGAAGATCAAGGCGAAATATCCTTTGATGAGAGAAGATGACTACAAGGAGTTCAAGATCAAGTGCGAGAGCCCCACAACCTCCGAATCAAGTCAGTGGGGGAAAGAAATGCGGCAGTTGAACATAGGGGTCCACCAACTCGATCCCGACGGTTACAGAGTGGCGGAGCCCGTATGGGACAAGGAGGACGCGGAGCGTGCCGAGCAAGGCCTACCGCCCCGCTTCGAGAAATACAGTGACAAGCAGACCAGGAACTTTCTCAGGGCCCGGTACAAGGAGGACCCGGTAACAAAGGAGCTTACCACGGATCCGAAGACCAAGGAGCTTGAGCTTGTTCTGGTAAGGAATACACCCCCGCATAATTAGCTCCATATGGTTGCATTCTAATTAATCCCCAATATTTCTAAATGGTTCACGTTCCTTCCGCAGGACAAAGAAAGCCGTAGCGCGGGGTCGTATCAGAGCTCCCCTTTCGACACCCCTTTGAATAGGGCATTGAACATAATGAAAAATAGGGATAAGCTCAATAAGCCAACGTCAGCTGGTCGTGTGGCCGGCAATGGCTTGTTCACAAAATGGTCGTCATACTATGGCGCTGGTGGGCGAAAGGAGAAAAAGACCAGCTCGGAAAGCTAGTCGCGCGAGGTTGAAGCACTCAAGGCGCAAGTGGCGCGGATTCCGGAGATGGTCCAAGAGCAAGTGCAACAACAACTGGGATCAACGCTTACCGGCATTATGCCTACCTTGATTCATGGGATAACGACGTGGATTGCGGGTGGCCAACAGGGGCCGCCCCCGATTCCCAGCTTCACGGCCAGCAACTCAAACAACACGCAGGCGGCGCCATTGGTGTCTCCGGCGGCGGTGGTATTGGTGTCTACGGCGGCGGCGCCATTGGTGTCTCTGGCGGCGGCGGTATTGGTGTCTCCGACGCCGGCATTGGAGCTTAATGCACCCGGGTGTACGCCGGCCGGCACCTCGCCAGCAACCGGCCCCTCCGTTAGTTGCACGCCCGCCGTTGGCGGTGCCTTGACATTAGCTGAGCTCGACGGCATCACGGTAACTAAGCCTCTCGGCCGAGGACTTCGTCTCCTTGCCTTTGACTGGGCATCCCTGATGCCCTACATGTTTTCGCAGGGCGCCGCCAACGTTCCTTGCACTCTCCTACACTTCATGGGCGGCGAGTTGGTCGATGTCGCCAAGGGCAGAATCGTTCAACCGGGCAACCCCATGTTCCACGGTAATCCGATGCCACCCACAATGTATAGGGTTGAAGTGGTTCAGGTGCTGCCAGGCTGCGACGAGCTGTTACCTCTGATTCGACCCGCTGGGGCCAACGAAGAAGATGAGATGACCCTCAGCGCCTGCGTAAGCTGGCCCCTGCTTTGGCCGAAGAGCCAGATTCGTTTGGGGGCGGGGGACACCACCCCACAGACAAGACCGCCAGTCGTGCTGGCGCCAAGCCATGGCAAGAACGCCGCAACGCTAGCGGGCATGCCGGACATCCCTATGGCACAGGATCCGGACATGCATATGGCACAGGATCCGGACGACGACGACAACGACGATGGTACATTTACCAACGTCGATAAGTACTTTGCCGAACATGGGTACGGTGACGAGTTCTGCGGGCCTCCTTCTCAAGAACCCAAACAAGACGACCGCGATCTAGCTAGTACGGCGAAGAAACCCAATTGCAACAGGCGTCGTCTGGCGTTCAGTTCTCAGGAGACGCCTCCAGCTGCCGCCTTCACCGAGCCTCAGATAGCGGAGGTGCCAAATATTATCAGCCCCAACACGCTCAAGAAGGCGGTCTGTCAGCAGAACTCGGTCCCATTACAGCAGATCAAGAAGAAGGGCCAAAAACGGCCGACTAAAAAGGCCGCTGGTGCGAGCCAGCCGGCACCGAGTATGATCCGTGCTTAGGACGGGCCACCTTCACCTAAGGATATCTCGAGGAGGGTGCATGTGGCGGGTAGGGCGATGCTACCGACAAATATGCTCAATGCTGCAACCGGTGCTATGCGGAGTCTGCACGACAGTGTTCTTTCTTTGGAGAAGCGGTGTCTCAGAGAGAATGATGTGGCGTACCCGGTTTTCATGGCCAAGGTGCCAGAGGGCAAGGGCTTTGTGGATGGCGCCATCGGGGGTACGATCGTCCTGCGGTTTGATGACATCTTTGCTATGTTCCACCTTCATCCGCTGCACTACACCTTCGTTCGGCTGTTTTCGCTGAGTATGGAGATGCGGATCATTAGAGACAAGACCACAGACATCGTGATCGTCGACCCCTTCTACATGCGTGCCAAGCTCTTGAGCAGCGCTGGGGACCGCCAAGTCGCGAGTTCACACCTTGAAGACATCATTCTGGCAAACCCAGATAAGGATAACTTCCTTGTGCCTTACTTTCCCGAGTAAGTCATCCCTTAACTGCCCCGTAACATATGATTTCTTAGATTTCGATCGTTCTTTTTTTCTAACATTCCGTGTTCTGTGCAGTGACACACATTGCACACTCATCCTCTTAAGCCCGAAATATTCCATGGCCACGTATTTCGACCCAAACCATAACTCCAAGATAGACTACACAAATATCAAAAAAGTTCTTGATGATGTTCTCCCTGGCTACGCCAAATCTGGAGGCACCTTCATCAGGGCAGTTCATAAGTACGGCAAGCACGTGTTTGCCCACAATACGACATTCTGCTGCGTCAAGCAGCCGCCTGGCGGTCAGAAGGATGCCTACTACGCCCTCCATCACATGCGGGCGATCTTAAGGGACCACCATCACCTTCTGCTACCAAATAATCTCAAAGATTGGGCCGTGAGCTTGTCGGCAATCCAGGACGCGGACATCAGACAAGAATTCTTTCGCATCGAGTCGGAGTTTGCGGACATCATCCATCAAGATGTCCTTCATACCTCGGGGCAGTTCTTCCTCAGATATGAACCGTCCAACATTGAGATAGACAGAATGCTACAAATGCAGGCTGACAATGCCCGCGATTTCATGACCATCACGACAGACGGCGGCTTCATCCATGCTCCTGTCCATGAGTCGAGTCGAAAGTAGTGATGTGTAGTTCTGAAACATTGATTGGCTCATGTTGTAATTAAACTTTAATGAATTGTATGTCTCTTTGGTTTGGACAGTCGTTCAACTTAGATGTAATCGATGCTATTTATTAGTAGGACCATGAATTGTTCTATTAATGTCTTGCTTTTCTCTTCCGATCATATTGTTGCATACTTATATATTGCTTATGTATGTATTGTTTGTTGTTTGGCTTGTGCATAGAGATGCCATCGTATGTCGTGTACAAGGGTAAGGTTCCCGGAGTCTACAATGACTGGGAGGAGTGTCGGAGACAGGTTCACCGTTTCAGCGGTAACAGTTACAAAGGGTACACCACTAAAGCGGAGGCCGAATCTAGATACGCACTGTCTAGTGGGAGAGAGGAGGGAGTGTTGGAGGAACCGGATGAAGACCAGTTTGATCGCGATGATGCTCATCATGATGACGGCAGCTCTCTTCTATGTGATGGTAGTTTAGATGATTGATATCGACTTGTAATGTGAAGACAAACTCGATACTCGCGGTCTCAAGACTTGTAATGTTTTATCTTTGTTCGGTCTTTTGAATTCGGAGACTAATATGATGAATTGTATTCGGAGACTAATCTTCTATTGTATTCGATGAATCTGCTGTTGCTGTGTGCTACTGTCTATATTCTGTCAAATAATATATTTTGTAACCTGTCAAAAATCAGAAAAGTAAAAAAAAGCAAATATTCATACTAATGGCGCATCACCACAAGGTGCGCCATTAGTATGCCAAAGGATACTAATGGCGCATCAAGACAGAGTGCGCCATTAGTATGACAAAGCAGATGGTTACAGATGGCCCCCCGGGAGGCATACTAATGGCGCATGGTGTTACATACTAATGGCGCACTTCCTGGTGCGCCATTAGCATACCAGATACTAATGGCGCACCAGTGGTGCGCCATTAGTAAAAAATTCTAGTGGCGTGATACTAATGGCGCACCGGTAGTGCGCCATTAGTAAGCAAAACCGGTGCGCCATTAGTAGGCCTTTTCCTAGTAGTGCCAAGCACCACGATTGATGGCGCGGTTGGGTTACCCATATCCGTATTGATGAGAATATCGTGATAAGGGGAACACGATCTCTTCTTCAACAAGACGTGCCAATAAAACCGCCTCGCAACATGTGCAATGGCAGGCAGGGAAAAGCAGTTCGTAATGACAGGGCCACGGCAGGATGTCATGTTATAAAAAGTTGTCAGCAGATTGGATTTGTGGAATAATATACTCTCTACGGTGGTCTCTGGAATTTATTTTGCAGAGTCGGACACGATCCTTGTGTTCAAAATCTTCTATGGAGTATTCAGAGAAGGAATCCGCCTTGCAATGCCAAAGACAATCTGCGCGCCGGACTCATCGACATTGAAGCCTGGTTCAGGGGCTACTGAGGGAGTCCTAGATTAGGGGGTCCTCGGACAGCCGGACTATATACTTTGGCAGGACTGTTGGACTATGAAGATACAAGATTGAAGACTTCATCCCGTGTCCGGGTGGGACTCTTCTTTGCATGGAAGGCAAGCTTGGCAATTCGGATACGTAGATCTCCCCCCTTGTAACCGACTCTGTGTAACCCTAGCCCCCTCCGGTGTCTATATAAACTGGAGGGTTTAGTCCATAGGACAACAACAATCATAATCATAGGCTAGCTTCTAGGGTTTAGCCTCTACAATCTCGTGGTAGATCAACTCTTGTAATACTCATACCATCAAGATCAATCAAGCAAGAAGTATGGTATTACCTCCATCGAGAGGGCCCGAACCTGGGTAAACATTGTGTCCCCCGCCTCCTGTTACTATCAGCCTTAGACGCATAGTTTGGGACCCCCTACCCGATATCCGCCGGTTTTGACACCGACAGATAGGGAGCTCCTCGCGCATCTTGACATCCTTGACGCCTTCGGTAAACACTAAGATGATGGCCCCATCCGACGCCTTTGGGATCTTGAGGTGGGCATTCGTGAAGCGCAATATGTATGTACTTGCGGAGAGTCTCACCCAGCTGCTGCTTCACGCGTCGCAAGTCGTTCACTATGGGGGCGTGGTCGCGGGTGCCGTGGAAGTTGGCAATAAGCACTCGCGAAGCTCATCCTAAGAGGAGATTGACCCCTATGGGAGGTGCAGGAGCCAGGAGTGTGCACCGTCCTTGAGAGCCATGGGGAGGAACTAGTTCGCCATGACCTTGTCGTTGCCATTCGCCGCCTCAATGCTCAGCGAGTAGAGCTGGAGGAATTCTGTAGGGTCCGGGGTGCCATCATAGCGCGGGGGCAGGTCTAGCTTGAACTTGCCGAGCCAAACAGCATGGCGCAGCTCTGGGGTGAAGGCGCGACAGCCTGTGAAGCTTACGGGTGTGGCCCCGCAAGGGGAGCATGATCCTGACACCCATGCGCTGCAGCCCCCGAAGTGGCCTGGCCTTGGTGTCGGCACAGCGGTGCGGGGAGCGCACACGCATTGCCCTGTAGCTGCTACACCTCCTAGCGGCTGGCTTCATCCTGCACCGGCACCCGCGCCGCACGGAGGGTTGTGTGGACGCGCATTATGCCTGGGCTCGACGTCGGCGCTGCACAGAGGAGGAGGAGGGGGTGTGCCATGAGCCACATCGCCCACTCGGGAGGGCGGGGGACGGAGCGAGTGGGTGGTCACTGGGGCCTCACCGGCGGCGTTGACTAGCTCGGTGATGCGGCCCAGCCAGGCATCGTAGCCCTCATCGGCGGGGCAGTAACACAATAGCTCGCGTGCCATGAGCAGCACAGCCTGCGTGTTCGCTGGCCTGCGGCGAGTGTGGGAAGATGACGCCGTGATGGGGGTGAGGAAAGGAGTGGCGGTGTGCCCATCCCATCGCATGGAGGGCGGCAGCGAAGAGTCTTGATGCTCATAAGCAGCAGGGTCAGTGGAAGCATTAGCTACTGGAGAAGCCGAGCGGCATGGAACACCATGGCCCACGGGCGCCGTCTGGACAAAGTGAGCAGCCTGGCGCTCGGTGAGAGCTCAGCGGGTGTCAACCATGGGAGCGACGGAGCGGAGACGTAATGAAGCAGGAGGGAGTTTCGGCACGCCCCTACCTGGCACTCCAAATGTCGGAATCGGGGCTCCGCGGACCCAAACAAGGTTTGAACTCTTGGGCGTGTGTGAAGATCTACCCTAGCCTCAGCCTCAAGCTCATCACCTCATGGCTTGGCTTCATCGAGTTTGTCCAAGCAGGGAAGGAGATGAACACAGAGATTTACCCAGGTTCGGGCCGCCTTGTGGTGTAAAACCCTAATCCTACTTTTTGGTGGATTGGCCTCGCGAGGAGGTTTGGGGATGAACTAGTACAGTGGGAGAGCTGCCCTTGGAGAGCTCAATGGCCGAAGGATTCGATGCTCCTTTATGGTGGAGACTAAACTATATTTATACTAGGCCCAGTCTTTTTCCATCATAGCTTAGGCGGGAAGGGATTCCACAATGGCCAATTTGAAAGGGGACAAGTGGTACATCTTATCCCGACGAAAGGTGGTCTTCGCCTGCAAAGCTTCGGGCCATGATGCAGTGGTCGGCTTAGTAATGACATTCTTCCTACCAAGCTCGTGGTCTTGGTCTCATTGCACTGGAATAGAAACCTTTGGGATGATCCCTCAGGAACCCGCGCTGGTCCTTGCCTCCTTAGCACGAAAGCAGAAATTGTCCTCCTCTGCGCTCACTGGCGCCCGCCTGGCCTTGGTCATCATGGCTCACGTCATCTCAAGCCTCATGAGGCGGGGTACCTGCATAGAATTTTCCGCTCCTCGGGAGGCAGGCTCGGGGAATCACTCCTCATGAGGCCTTGGCGTCGTCCGCCTCGCGAGGGTCTTGCTTGCAGAGTCTTGTAGCTAGGCCGCACTGGGCCATTGAGGTGGCCACGTGCTGGGCCGCAGGCAGGCATGTCTGGGTACCCTCGATCCCAGAACGCCAAAAATCACGAGACAAGACAAATTTATGAGCATTTTTGAAAAGAGTAGGCCAATAAAAACTAGATTGTAATACCATGTGTGTAGTTCTGTCTCCAACATGGTGTCCTCCGTAAGCCTCAGAGTGACACTTCCGCGGAATTTGTTCCTGTTCATGCTCAAGCCAATGTTTAATGACACCATCGATATCTACTCCTTATTTAAAAAGGTGTGGGTCATCCCAGAAGTAATGTATTAAATCATAGAAAAACTTTTTCTTTTGTTGGTATGTGAAGCTAGGTGGTACAAATTTAGCAACAATGTAATAATTAGCATAATCAGCATACCAAGGAGTACTACAAGAAGCATTTATGACAACTAGTTGTTCATCATGAAAGCTATCATCAATAGGTAGTGGTCATCAAGAATATTTGCTAACCAAGACAAGTTGTTAGCTACTGGGTTCTCAGCACTTTTCGTATCAGTGATATGTAAATCAAATTCTTGTAGCAAAAGAACCCACCTAATAAGTGTAGGTTTAGCATCTTTATTTTCCATAAGGTACTTAATAACAAAATGATCAATGTGAATAATTACTTTAGAATCAACCATGTAAGATCTGAATTTATCACATGCAAACACAACTGCTAAAAATTCTTTTCCAGTGGTAGCATAATTTCTTTGAACACTATCTAGGGTTTTAGTAGCATAATGGATAACATTTAATTTCTTATCAACTCTTTGTCCTAGAACATCACCAACAACATAATCACTTGCATCACACACAATTTCAAAGGGTAGGTTCCAATCAGGTGGTTGAAGAATAGGTGCAGAGGTTAAGGCATTCTTAAGTATTTCAAAGGCTTCTACACAATCATCGTCGAAAACAATTAGTAAGAGACCTAGAAATTTTAAAGAAGTCGTTAATAAATCTCCTATAGAAACCAACATGACCAAGGAAGCTTCTTATACCTTTGATATCTTTAGGACACGACATTTTTTCAATAGCATCAACTTTAGCTTTATCAACTTCAATACCTCATTCTGAGATTTTATGCCCCAAGACAATACCTTCATTAACCATAAAGTGGCACTTCTCCCAATTCAAGATAATATTAGTTTCTTCACATCTCTACAAAACTCAATCAAGGTTACTTAAGCAATCGTCAAAAGAAGCTCCGTAAAAGGAAAAATCATCCATGAAAACCTCAACAATCTTTTCATAGAAGTCAAATAATATAGCAGTCATACATCTTTCAAAGGTAGCGGGTGCATTGTATAAACCAAAAGGCATACATTATAAGTAGAAGTACCAAAAGGGCATGTAAAAGTAGTTTTTTCTTGATCCTCTTGTGACATAGGTATTTGGGAAAAACCAGGGTATCCATCTAGAAAGCAGAAATGTGTATGTTTTGGTAGTCTTTCTAGCATTTGATCAATGAAAGGTAGATGATAATGATCTTTCCTAGTAGCTTTGTTTAGTTTTCTAAAATAAATTACCATTGTATTACCTGTGACAATTCTTTGTGGGATAAGTTCATTTTTATCATTAGGAATAACAGTAATACCTCCCTTTTGAGGGACACAGTGAATAGGGCTTTCCCATCCACTATCAGCAATAGGATAGATTATACCTGCTTCTAGAAGCTTTAATATTTCATTTCTAACCACTTCCTTCATCTTAGGATTTAGTCATTGTTGGTGATCAACAACGGGTTTAGCATCAGGCTCCATATTAATTTTATGCTGACATAGAGTAGGACTAATGCCCTTAAGATCATCAAGAGTATATCCAATAGTGGCATGGTGCTTCCTCCAAGTTTTCAATAATCTCTTTTCTTCATGCTTTGAAAGGTTAGCGCTAATAATAACATGATATATCTTATTTTCATCAAGATAAGCATATTTCAAAGTATCGGGTAATTGTTTAAGATCAAACACGGGATCGCTCTTGGGTGGAAGAGGATCTCCAAGAGTCTCAATAGGAAAATTGTGTTTCAAAACATGCATTTATTTACAGAATATCTCATCTATTTCGTTTCTTTCATTCATAAACATATCATTTTGATGGTCTAGCAAATATTGTTCTAAAGGATCAGTAGGAGGTACAACAATACAAGCAAGACCAATAATTTCATACTTATTAGGCAATTCTTTATCACATGGTTGCTTACAGAATTTGGAGAAATTAAACTTATGAGACACATCACCAAAATTAACATCGATTGTTTCTTTAGTGCAATCAATCTTAGCATTCACCGTGTTAAGGAAAGGTTACCAAATATAATGGGACAAAAATCATCTTATGGGGAGCGAAGAACTAGAAAATCAATAGGGTATTTTATTTCCCACACAAGACTTCACCATCTCTAACAATCCCAAGTGGTGTGATAGTATCTCTATTAGCAAGCTTAATAGTAACATCAATATCTTCTATCTTAGTAGTGCAATATCATTCATAATTTCTTCATATAAAGTAAGCTAGATTGCACTCACACTAGCACCCAAATCACATAAGCCATGATAACAATGATCTCCTATTTTAACAGAGACAACAGGCATGCCAACAATAGTTCTATGTTTATCTTTTTCATCGGGTTTCACAATTCTAGTGGCTTCATCACAGAAATAAATAACATGTCCATCAATATTATCAACCAAGAGATCTTTAAGCATAGAAACATTAGGTTCAACTTTAATTTGTTCAGAGGGTATAGGTGTTCTTATATAACTCTTATGAACCATAGCTAAAGCTTTAGCATATTCTTTTATCCTAACAGGAAAAGGTGGTTTCTCAATATAAGCAGTAGGAATAACTGGATCAACATTATAGGTAGTAGTTTCTTCTCTAGCCTTAATGGGTTATACTATAATATTTAGCATATTCTTTTATCCTAACAGGAAAAGGTGGTTTCTCAATATAAGCAGTAGGAATAACTGGATCAACATTCTAGGTAGTAGTTTCTTCTCTAGCCTTAATGGGTTCTACTATTTTTAGTTCAATGGGAGGACGATATTTAAACCACTTCTCCTTAGGGAGATCAACAGGAGTAGCAAAATATTCACAAAAGGAAGCCACTATTTTAGAGTCAAGTCCATATTTACTGGCAAATTCATGAAAAAAGTCGGTATCCATAAAATATTTAACACAATCAAACTCAAGGTTTATACCGGACTCCTTACCTTCATTGAGCTCCCAATCTTCAGAGTTGCATTTAATTCTTTCCGAAAGATCCCATCTGAATTCAATATTCTTCTTCATAAAAGAACCAGTACAAGAAGTATCCACTACAAAAAAGACACATCCATGACATTTTGGGCCGAACGAATTTTTTTCTGCCATACTTATGACACTTCTATGATGATAATTGTGACAAAACCCGGTATCATCATAGATGTGGTGGGGTCCTACTTCTATGACAAAAATCATGACAGAAAATGGGCTTTTCGTCCTAGGCGGGCTGGAGACACAGCTGCATGACATTCTTTGGGCCGTCCATGACAGAAAAAACCATGGTAGAAGCGAGGGCGAGGAAAATATCAGGGAGTTCCCGGTTACGGTGGGTGGCCGGGGGCCAAGCGATGCGCGTCTCTCTCGTACGTACGCACGTCTGTGCGAGGCGTTGGGCTCTAACTGAACCCGAGTGAGGCGTTGGGCTCTAACTAAACCTGAGCGATCGATCGTTGGCTATTAACTAAACTCGATCGAGCGATTCCTTCGCTACTGCTGCTAACTGAAGCCGATCGATGTTGCCTCTGGATGAACAGTGAGCATTGTTCAGGGGTTTGGATGAACAGTTCCCGGTGGGGTTGGATGAACAGGAACCCTTGGTAGTAGAGGCCGTTGCCGCTGGATGAATAGTACCCCGACCGATCGAGCCGGTTGATGAACAGGACCCCGTGGAGGGATGGATGAACAAGACCTCGTGGAGGGCTGGTTGAACAGTAGCCGGTGGAGGGCTGGTTGAACAGTAGCCGGTGGAGGGCTGGATGAATAGTAGCCCGTGGAGGGGTGGTTGAACAGGACCCCCGTGGAGAGGGCTGGTTGAACAGTAGCCGGTGGAGGAGCGCGAGGTGGAGGCTGGATGAACAGGAACCCATGGATGAACAGTCGTAGGTGGAGGCTAGAGGAGGTCGACGGTGGATGAATAGTAGCCCGTGGAGGCTGGAGGAGGTCGACGGTGGAGATTAATACTACCCCGTGGAGTCTTGTTTTGCGGTACGCCACACCCCTCCTGATGAACAAGACCCCCGTTTCGACCGTCGTGCTCCAACACAAGTTCGTTTCCTCCGTTTTGCGGTACGCCACACCCCTCCTGGTCAACAGGACCCCGTTTCGACCGTAGGAGGTCCAAGAGAAGTTTGTTTCCTCCGTTTTGCGGTACGCCAGACTCCTCCCAATGAATAGGATCCCTTTTCGACCATGGCCGGTTGAACACAAGGCCGTTTCCTCGATTCTGCGGTACGCCAGGCCTCGTTTCCATCGGCTGTTCCGTCCAAGCCGGTTGGCTCCCGATGAACACGACGACGCATTCCATTCCAACCCAGTCGGTTGGCTCCCCATTAACACGACGATGACATGTTTTCTTCGTTCGGACCCACCCATGTACACGAGCTCTGGCCGTATGTATGCGCGAGTAGGCGTTCCAGACCCCGCCTGTATGTACGTATGTGGCCATATTTACATTCTTGCACCCTGGCCGCTGTACGTACGTGTACAAGCTACGTGCGTGCCTCTACTAGGACACGTGCCCTTCCTTGCACGGCCACGGTTCATCGTTGCAGCCTGCAGACAGACTGATCGTATGTACGTACACATTCCCGGCCAGAATGACAACGCTACATATGCTTCGACCGGGTGGTCCTGACTGTCAGGCACTTCCTTGTGTGCGAAGATATAGCTGGTGGGTCCTAGCAGTCTGGTGGGAAACATTTTTTTGTGAAATACGATGGCCCGTCCGGTGGGTCACTGCTGTCAGGTGGAGGGATCATTATTTTGCGCGTAATAAGGAGGCACTTCCTTGCTGTGGCCGTGGACCCAGCTGTTGGTCTCTCCACATACAGTACTCTTCCGATGGAAGTCGTTCGTTAACCACATTGACCACGCCGTGCCGAGAGCACCAAGGCGGTGGACGACGGCGAGGCCTAGGAAGGGGAGGACGCGAAGCCAGGGAAGACGCGGTAGTTGATGCCCACGCGGAGAGGAGTACGAGGGTTCACTGGTTCGGCTGCGGTGTGAGGCTGCCGTCGCCGCAGGGCCTGGCCAGCGGTGGGAGTAGTAGGGGGCGGTGAGGCCTCTGCGGCAGCACAACCGGCCATAGGAGGCAGGAGCAGGCGGCACGACCGATGCTGCTTTGGGTGGCTGGAGCAAGAAGACCAGAGGTTGAAGAAGCACTACCGCCATTGGATGGACATCATACGGTCACTGGAGCTAGAATCATTCATATAGACTAAGTTTACAAAGCCCTTTGTCCCCGTCAACTTAGTAGGCCCACATGTCAGCCTCCCACTATGCTGGGTCCCAGCTAGCAGGGGGGGTATTCATTTTTTGTGCGTGATAAGGAGGCACTTCCTTGCGTGCGAAGATATAGCTGGTGGGTCTGACCTGTCAGCAGGGGGCGTTTTTTTCGTGAAATACAGAGGCCCTTCTGGTGGGTCCCAGATGTCAGGTGGAGGAGTCATTATTTTGTGTGTAATAAGGAGGCATTTCCTTGTGTGCGGCCGTGGACCCAGCTGTTAGCCTCTCCACGTATAGTCCATGTCCGATGGATGTCGTTCATTGACCATGTTGACCACGACGTGCCGAGAGCACTAGGGCGGTGGACGACGGCGAGGCCTAGGAAGGGAATGACACGGAGCCAGGGAAGACTCGGCAGTGGTTGCCCACGCGGTGGGGAGTACGAGGGTTTACTGGTCCAGCTACTGTCGCCGGAAAATAATAGGAGGTGTGGGTGAGTAGAGGAATGGCCTGGCCAGCAATGGAGTAGGGTGCGGCGGTGCGGCCTATGCGGCAGCACAGCCGGCCACGGGAGGCGGGAGTAAGCAGTCCCACCAGCGCTGGTTTGGGAGGCTGGAGCAAGAAGATCAGATATTGAAGAAGCAGCACGGCCGTTGGATTAACATCCAACGGTCACGGCTGCTAGAATCGTTTGTGGACTAAGTTAACAAAGCCTTTCGTACACGTCAACCTAGTAGACCCACAAGACAGCCTCCAAATCTTTCCCAAACAGCATACAGCCCGAAATTTCTAGCCAGATTCAAATTAATTTAAAAACTAAACATACCTTAATTTAAATCCAATGAAATTTTACCCGCACAAAAACAATGAAATTTAAAATATCAAAATCCGAAAGGAAAAAGTATTTTGGAACTAATTGCATGTTTGTTGTATTTTTTTCATTTTACAACCCATTTAATATTACTTATATCTCATTTTTTATTACTTATAGCCCATTTTCTAGGCAAAATGCATCCCTCCTCGTCTTGAAAGATTTCCGGCCCAGCAGGGCGTAGAAAAACAAGTAGGCCTATGTTGGTTATTCTGCAAAATACAAAATAGCTGGGCTAGCCATTTTTAGGAAGGAAAAAACAAACTGGGCTGGTCATGTGCTAGACGGACCACAACTCCCGAACAACACAGTTGATACCCTTCTCCATCCCGAAAAAACAAAATTATTGCGCGCGCTGCTGGGTCCCTACTGTCATCATGACCATGTATAGTCATCTCCTTATTCCTCTCGGTTCTTGACCATGTTGACAACACCAGAGGGCGGCGTCGTGGTGAGCGAACTAAGGCGGAGGACGATGGTGAGGCCTCGGATGGGAACGAACAGGATCCGGGGAAGATGCGCAAAGTTTTAGGGTGGGATGTGACCACGATGCGTGCGCGGCAGGACAGCCAGCCATGGGAGGCGGGAGCAGGCGGTCCCGCCGGTGCTGGTTTGGCTTTGGCGGCTGGAGGAAGAAGAGATTGAAGAAACACGATAGATGTTGAATGTAAATCCAACGGTCAAGGTTGGCACAATCGTTTGTTGACTAAGGTGACACCAAGTAGCATACTTTTTTATATATAGGAAGAAAAGAAAAACTAGGCTCGTTCGCCTGGTAACATTCCCGAAACTACGACCGTTCGATCTTGCATGGCAACTAAAACTGCGAGGAAAATGCATTCGTGTGCCATCCTCCTCCCAGGGAACGTTCTCCACATAAGTGACTAGCACCCTTGGTTTTCAACCGAGAGGTTTGGGTTCGAGTCCCAGGAAATCTCAATTTTTTCCTACTTCCTTCCGCGCAAAAAAAGAAAGAAAATCAAAGACTTGAGAAGGCGTACAGAACAAGCTAGTGTACCAGTAAAGAGACGTTGTTGAGTTTTAGAAAAAAGAGAGACTAGCTCCTGTAGCTGGTTCGAATCCAAACCTAGACTATGACTATATATGGTGCTATGCTACTCTGCAAGTAATGAAACTAACATATGCAACGTTCACTTGTCCTCTTCTCTACTTACTCTGCCTAGCATCAAAAGCTATGGCTGCAGCAACCATGTCCGTTGGCTGCTCGTCCACATGCTCTTCAGCAGGCAAGAACCAGATATGCGCCAAGTCGCCACCCATACCATCGCCTGTGGGTCTCATCACACCCCCGCCGGCACACGCACCACAACCGGTTGCTCATTGCAACCTGCCACCGTTGGTGTGGTGCCACTGCTGCAAATCACGTAGAGTCATCCATCGCGTCTCAACCACAATCCTCAACCCTGGTTGAGTCTTCTACAAATGCCTGAATCATGGGGTAATAATATGTTTAAGTGTTGTTCTGCTGCTTCTAGTTGCTGATATTTTTAATTGTTTGGTTGATGATCTTCCAATTTGATTCATGCAGAAGAGGGAAGATTCGTGTGATTTGTATTTCTGGGAAGTTGCTCATGTGGGGGAACACAACTATGCTGATTATTTGGTTAGCCGAGGAATCCCAATACCAGCAAGTTGGGGTGTTGGACAAGTAACTGAAGGAACGACAGAAGAGGAAGATGCAGAGCAGAAGGTTAAAGATGCAGTTCCTCTGATCATGGCCAAGCAACACCTGCTGAACGGCCTTGACAGCAATGAGGAGATGAAAGAGCTTGTGAAGATAGTGGGCCAAAATCGATGTGCTCTGTCGGATGATTGTCTCTTTATTTACAGTGTACATAGCACTCGTGATGTATTCAATGGCTATGACATCAGCACTTTGCTGAAACAAGTAATGAATGAAACCTGTGTAGCAGGTTAGGCGTAGTGTTGTGAACATCTAATGATTTCTATTAATAGAAATCGGGGGGTATCCCCTTTTGCTCATAAATAAATAAATAGCATATGCCCTTTTGGTTATAAATAAATAAATTAGCAGAGGCCCTGTCGGGTCAACTTTATTCCCATTCAAAGACGTCGAGCAAATTGCAGTCCAACTGCAAACTATGTCATCAAATTCAAGTTTTACAGCCAAATATGAGTACAACTAAACAACAATGTCATCATGTTTTAGTCGTCATACAATCACCAAACACAAATGAACATACATAACAAGTGATGTTCTCGCAGCAAAATACTAAACAACATGTTCATCAGGTTTCAGTTGTCATAGCAAACACAATTTCACATAGTAGATAAAAACCGTCTTCTGACAGGCAAATACGACAAAAGCAATCTAATCATCATCCGCAGCAGCAGCGTCAACATCTTCGCCATGTGTATCAGTCTGAATCATAATTCCCCAGAGTGTCATGTTCTTCTTCATCCTCAATGTCCTTCAACATTGGCGTTTTCTTGATCAACTCTTGTATGTCCACAGCACGACAGGCAATCTTTTCACCAGCGTCATTGACGTGATGGTTCTCAAAGATATTAGGAATATCTGTGGAATCTTGCACATCAGGAGCAGTGTAAGCATCATCTTGTTGCGCAACTTCATTAAACGAATTCCTCTGCTCAAACCTTTGCAATACTCTCCAGTCATCGCTACATGCAAATGTGTCTTCCAAGAAAAATAGTTGTGTTGCTTGATTTGCCAAAATAAAAGGCTCTTTGGTCTGGTACGTGATACGTCTCCGTCGTATCTATAATTTTTGATTGTTCCATGCCAATATTATTCAACTTTCATATACTTTTTGGCAACTTTTTATATTATTTTTGGGACTAACATATTGATCCAGTGCCCAGTGCCAGTTCCCGTCTGTTGCATGTTTTTGGTTTCGCAGAATATCCATATCAAACGGAGTCAAAACAGGATAAAAATGGACAGAGCTTATTTTTGGAAAATATGGAAAATTCGGAAGGAAAATCAACGCAGACCAGTGCCCGAGATGGTCACGAGACAGGGGGGCGCCCCCCTAGGGCGCACCCCTACCCTCGTGAGCCCACCGTAAGGCGGTTGGCGCTCTTCTTTTGCCGCAAGAAAGCTAATATTCGGAAAAAAATCACGGCGAATGTTTCAAGTCAATGGGAGTTACGGATCTCCATATATATACGAAACGGTGAAATAGAGCCAGAACAGAATGCAGAAACAGAGAGAGACAGAGAGACAGATCCTATCTCGGAGGGGCTCTCGCCCCTCCCGTGCCATGGAGGCCATGGACCAGAGGGGAAACCCTTCTCCCATCTAGGGAGGAAGTCAAGGAAGAAGAAGAAGGAGGGGGGCTCTCTCCCCCTCGCTTCCGGTGGCGCCGGAACACCGCCGGGGGCCATCATCATCACCGCGATCTACACCAACACCTACGCTATCTTCACCAACATCTCCATCACCTTCCCCCCTCTATCTACAACGGTCCACTCTCCCGCAACCCGATGTACCCTCTACTTGAACATGGTGCTTTATGCTTCATATTATTATCCAATGATGTGTTGCCATCCTATGATGTCTGAGTAGATTTTAGTTGTCCTATCGGTGGTTCATGAATTGCTATGATTGATTTAATTTGCTTGTGGTTATGTTGCTGTCCTTTGGTGCCCATCATATGAGCGCACACGTGGATCACACCATAGGGTTAGTTGTATGTTGATAGGACTATGTATTGGAGGGCAAGAGTGACAGAAGCTTCAACCTAGCATAGAAATTGATGCATACGGGATTGAAGGGGGACCAATATATCTTAATTCTATGGTTGGGTTTTACCTTAATGAACATTAGTAGTTGCGGATGCTTGCTAATATTTCCAAACATAAGTGCATAGAATTCCAAGTCAGGGATGACATGCTAGCAGTGGCCTCTCCCACATAATACTTGCTATCGGTCTAGTAAAGTAGTCAATTGCTTAAGGGGCAATTTCGCAACTCCTACCACCACCTTTCCACACTCGCTATATTTACTTTATTGTTTCTTAACCTAAACAGCCCCTACTTTTTATTTACGTACTCTTTATTATCTTACACACCTATCCAACAACACCTACAAAGTACTTCTAGTTTCATACTTGTTCTAGGTAAAGCGAATGTCAAGCGTGCGTAGAGTTGTATCGGTGGTCGATAGAACTTGAGGGAATATTTGTTCTACCTTTAGCTCCTCGTTGGGTTCGACACTCTTACTTATCGAAAACTGTTGTGATCCCTTATACTCGTGGGTTATCAAGACCTTTTTCTGGCGCCGTTGCTGGGGAGCAATAGCGTGGAGTAAAAATTCTCATGTGTGCTTGTTTGCTTTATCACTAAGTAATTTTTATTTGCTGTTCTTAGTTGTTTCCTATCTTTAGTTATGGGTAGGAAACGCAAAATACCAAAAAAATTAGTTGTACCTACTGAACCAATGGTTGAAGAACCAATCGAAATCTATCACACCGCGGAAGCTTATTACTTGGATCATCTTCGATCCCTATGTGCTCGTGCTGAAACCCCAACTAGCTTAGTTGAGGGCAAATCTTTAGATGAGCATGCTTGTTATGTGCGACACCGTATATCTGAAAAAGGGAAACTATTATGGAGTCAAATTCAACGTTTGCATTGCATTGCTTGGAATTTATGTGAAATATATGATTTTACTTGTTGTTCTGAAAACCCTAAGAAACACCTTCCCTATCAATGTGAGTTTAGTAATAATGGAATCATATCTTCGTATGCTAAGGGTGTTTATAATTACTATGATGTTCAACAAATTGAAGAATTTGTTGCTTTTAAGGGTGCTTCTGAAATTGCTTCTTTGATTGAAAAGTATGATGATACTCTTCACAAATCTGAAAATTTTGCCATACTTGAATATTGTTATGAGAATTATGCTTCTAATGCTTATGTTAAACTATATACTGAGGACTACTCCGCTGTCCAAGAAGAGACTAATATTTTGCAGGAGTCTATGGAAGAAGAAATTGATGACACTGTGAGCTCATTGGATGGAAAAGATGAGGAGGAGAGCGAAGAACAAAAGGAGGAAGAGTGGATTGATCACCCGTGCCCACCTTCTAATGAGAGTAACTCTTCAACTCATACATTGTTTAATTCCCCTTCGTGCTTACCGAAGGATGATTGCTATGATGACTGTTATGATCCCATTGATACTCTTGAAATATCCCTTTTTGATGATGCTTGCTATGCTTGTGGCCAAGATGCCAATATGAATGATGCTTATGGAGATGAACTTGCTATAGTTCCTTATGTTAAACATGAAATTGTTGCTATTGCATCCACACATGATAATCCTATTATCTTTTTGAATTCTCCCGATTACACTATATCAGAGAAGTTTGCTTTTATTAAGGATTATATTGATGGGTTGCCTTTTACCGTTGCACATGATGATTTTGATAGATATAATATGCATGTGCTTTCTGCTCCTACTTGCAATTATTATGAGAGAGGAACTATATCTCCACCTCTCTATGTTTCCAACACGATAAAATTGCAAGAAACTGTTTATACTATGCATTGGCCTTTACTAGGTGTGCATGAATTGTTCTTTTATGACATGCTGATGCATAGGAAGAGAGTTAGACTTCGTCATTACATGATATATGTTGCTTTGTGCTCACTACTAAATTACAAATCATTGCTAATTAAAATTGGCTTTGATATACCTTGGGATCCGGGTGGATCCATTACTTGAGCATTATATGCCTAGCTTAATGGATTTAAAGAAAGCGCTGCCAGGGAGACAACCCGGAAGTTTTAGAGAGTCATTTATTTCTGTTGAGTGCTTTCATATAGTTTAAAAACAACAGAAATAAAGAGGGGAACCCAAAAAAAATTCAAAAAGGAAAGTGAAAGTGAGAAAGACAAGCATTGTTGAAGTGGGAGAGCTCCTTGAACTTTGTTCATGCTCACGGCAACTTTGTGAATCTTGATTACAGAAACTTTACAACAAAAATAATTATCCCCTTGTACAATTCCATTGTATTATAAAAATAATGTGCCAAGGTTTGCCTTTAGGATTTTTACATTTGCTTGATGGTTTGTACGGTGCAGGACAGAAACTTTGGCTGTAGTGCACGATTTTACATTTTTAGCTGGAACGTCAAATGATTCTGATTCTTTTTGCAATGTCTTCCCATACAAATTGTTTATTTTTCCTAATTTTGGTAGAATGTTTCAAGTATCAGAAGTATGGTGAATGTTCATATTGCTACAGACTGTTCTGTTTTAGACAGATTCTGTTTTTGATGTATAGTTTGCTTGTTTTGATGAAACTATCAATTTATATCAGTGGATTAAGCCTTGAAAAAGTTATATTACAGTAGGCACAATGCAAAAAAAATATGAATTGGTTTGCAACAGTACTTAGAGTAGTGATTTGCTTTATTATACTAACGGGTCTTACCGAGTTTTCTGTTGAAGTTTTGTGTGGATGAAGTGTTCGATGATTGAGAAGGTTTCGATGTGAGAAGAAGGAAGAGAGGCAAGAGCTCAAGCTTGGGGATGCCCGAGGCACCCCAATTAAATATTCAAGGAGACTCAAGCGTCTAAGCTTGGGGATGCTGGGAAGGCATCCCCTCTTTCTTCAACAAATATTGGTATGTTTTCGGATTCGTTTCGTTCATGTGATATGTGCAAGTCTTGGAGCGTCTTTTGCATTTAGGTTTTTATTTTTATTTCTATTCACCATGGCGGTATGAGATAGTCCTTGGTTGATTTATAGAATGCTCTTTGCACTTCACTTGTATCTTTTGAGTATGGCTTTATAGAATGCTTCATGTGGTTCGCTTATATCATTTGAAGTTTGGATTGCCTGTTTCTCTTTACATAGATAACCGCCATTTGTAGAATGCTCTTTTGCTTCACTTATATTTGTTAGAGCATGGGCATATCTTTTGTAGAAAGAATTAAACTCTCTTGCTTCACTTATATCTATTTAGAAAGATGACAGGAATTGGTCATTCACATGGTTAGTCATAAAATCCTACATAAACTTGTAGATCGCTGAATATGATATGTTTGATTCCTTGCAATAGTTTTGTGATATAAAGATGGTGTTATTAGAGTCATGCTAGTGGGTAGTTGTGGATTTTAGAAATACTTGTGTTGAGGTTTGTGATTCCCGTAGCATGCACGTATGGTGAACCGTTATGTAACGAAGTCGGAGCATGACTTATTTATTGATTGTCTTCCTTATGAGTGGCGGTCGGGGACGAGCGATGGTCTTTTCCTACCAATCTATACCCCTAGGAGCATGCGCGTAGTACTTTGTTTCGATAACTAATAGATTTTTGCAATAAGTATGTGAGTTCTTTATGACTAATGTTGAGTCCATGGATTATACGCACTCTCACCCTTCCACCATTGCTAGCCTCTCTAGTACCGCGCAACTTTCGCCGGTACCATAAACCCACCATATACCTTCCTCAAAACATCCACCTTACCTACCTATTATGGCATTTCCATAGCCATTCCGAGATATATTGCCATGCAACTTCCATCATCATCATATACATGACTTGAGCATTCATTGTCATATTGCTTTGCATGATCGTAAGATAGCTAGCATGATGTTTTCATAGCTTGTCCATTTTTTGATGTCATTGCTACGCTAGATCATTGCACATCCCGGTACACCGCCGGAGGCATTCATATAGAGTCATATCTTTGTTCTAGATATCGAGTCGTAATATTGAGTTGTAAGTAAATACTAGCAAACATGCCCGTGCGTTGCAACGGGAGAAAAAACAACAATGTACGACCCTAATCTAATAAGCATGATGTAAGAATCCCCCCCCCCGCCCCACACACAGAGGTCCACGTGCTCTATTTCTCGTATCGTCCTTATCGTCCTTCCTCTCCCTCTCCCTCTGTGTGTTATGTAATTACAATGAATGATAACAAGTTAAAAGCTAAAGTGATAATTAAAAATCTATTATTCATACGTATGTGCCTGCATTTTGGTGTATTTCTAGTTTAAACCTACTTCTTCCTGCTCGTGCCCTGGGGTTTTCTTTTCCTTCCTTGCATTTCCGAGGAGATGTAAAAGTTGTTGCTTCCAGATCGTTGCCTTGCAATAGATGCTATCCATTGCCTGTCTTTCTTCTCAAGTGTCAACCTTCTACTCGTTCTAACCTTCAAGCTTCCACAACTCTATATATGCTAGGTGGCCTAAGCTTCGAGGCTCGTCAAGTATAACCTCTTTTGGGGCGCACCTCCTCGACTGGCCGTTCCTGATTCTACTCTATCTCCTCCTTCTTTATGTCCCCCTTTTTCATTTGCTCCTTCCTTAGGCTTGATTCTGGCCAAGAGACGCTCATAATTCCCTCCTTGGGCACGATTCCATGGCCACATGTATCCCATGAGCAAGCTCATAATCTCTTCATTTATTCCAATCTGGACTTTAATCCTTTGTTTTTGTAGGTTATACAAGACCCACAGCTCACCCTCCTTAGTTGATTCTTAAGGCTGCACGTCAACCGTACATCTCACAAACGTATATAAACCGATTGAGTTGGATGCAAAGAAGCAATGTGGGACAAATAAGCCGGCAAACCAAATTTTAGAACACAACCAATCATGCATCGGTTGGCTCTAGGTTGTGGGACTCAAAAGTGAGGTCATGAGTTCAAGCCCCTCACGAGCAATTATTATTTTTGCTGCTTGCCCAGTCCGCCATGAGAAAAATTGCATACCTGGGCAAGCTCGGCCTAGCAGGGGATATAACGCAGTGAAAAAAATATGTGCGTATATGGGCTAGCTCGGCCCAGCAGAAGAGAAAACTCAGCAACGCACGAGAAAAAACCTGGGGTAGCAACGTAACGTACGAAGGCACACGACGGACGAAAATTAGTACCACTTTGTTTATATTTCGATTTTGTCCATACAAATTGTACAAGCGTATTATGACATAAGAAGAAAGCGTATTGTGACGGTGAACCCACGGAGTCAATCCGTGCTTTATTATTAGGGAAAGAAAAGTGTGATGATCATCATTATTAGAGCATTTCCCCAGTGAGGAAAGGATGATGGAGACTATGATTCCCCCATAAGTTGGGATGAGACTCCGGACTTTACAAAAAATAAAAGAGGCCAAAGAAGCCCAAATAAAAAAAGAGGCCAAAGAAGCCCACCAAAAAAATAAAAATAAAAAAATAAAAAAATGAGAGAAAAAGAGAGAAGGGGCAATGTTACTATCCTTTTACCACACTTGTGCTTCAGAGTAGCACCATGTTCTCCATATAGAGAGTCTCTTGAGTTATCACTTTCATATACTAGTGGGAATTTTCATTATAGAACTTGGCTTGTATATTCCAATGATGGGCTTCCTCAAATGACCGAGGTCTTCATGAGCAAGCAAGTTGGATGCACACCCACTTAGTTTCAGCTAGAGCTTTCATACACTTATAGCTCTAGTGCGTCCGTTGCATGGCAATCCCTACTCACTCACATTGATATCTATTGAAGGGCATCTCCATAGCCCGTTGATACGCCTACTTGATGTGAGACTATCTTCTCCTTTTTGTCTCCTCCACCATCATATTCTATTCCACCTATAGTGCTATGTCCATGGCTCACGCTCATGTATTGCGTGAAAGTTGAAAAGGTTTGAGAACGTCAAAAGTATGAAACAATTGCTTGGCTTGTCATCGGGGTTGTGCATGATTTGAATATTTTGTGTGGTGAAGATGGAGCATAGCCAGACTATATGATTTTGAAGGGATAACTTTCTTTGGCCATGTTATTTTGAAAATACATGATTTCTTTATAAGTATGCTTGAAGTATTATTGTCTTAATGTCAAAGGATAGACTATTGCTTTGAATCACTCGTGTCTTAATATTCATGCCATGATTAGACATATGATCAAGATTATGCTAGGTAGCATTCCACATCAATTTTTTTTATCATTTACCTACTCGAGGACGAGTAGGAATTAAGCTTGGGGATGCTGATACGTCTCCGTCGTATCTATAATTTTTGATTGTTCCATGCCAATATTATTCAACTTTCATATACTTTTTGGCAACTTTTTATATTATTTTTGGGACTAACATATTGATCCAGTGCCCAGTGCCAGTTCCTGTCTGTTGCATGTTTTTGGTTTCACAGAATATCCATATCAAACGGAGTCCAAACGGGATAAAAATGGATGGAGCTTATTTTTGGAAAATATGGAAAATTCAGAAGCAAAATCAACGCGAACTAGTGCCTGAGGTGGTCACGAGATAGGGGCGCGCCCCCCCTAGGGCGCGCCCCTACCCTCGTGAGCCCACCGTAAGGCGGTTGGCGCTCTTCTTTTGCCGCAAGAAAGCTAATATTCGGAAAAAATCACGGCGAAGGTTTCAAGTCAATCGGAGTTACGGATCTCCATATATATATACGAAATGGTGAAACAGAGCCAGAACAGAACGCAGAAAAAGAGAGAGACAGAGAGACAAATCCAATCTCGGAGGGGCTCTCGCCCCTCCCGTGCCATGGAGGCCATGGACCAGAGTGGAAACCCTTCTCCCATCTAGGGAGGAGGTCAAGGAAGAAGAAGAAGGAGGGGGGCTCTCTCCCCCTCGCTTCCGGTGGTGCCGGAACGCCGCCGGGGGCCATCATCATCACCGCGATCTACACCAACACCTCCGCCATCTTCACCAACATATCCATCACCTTCCCCCCTCTATCTATAGCGGTCCACTCTCCCGCACCCCGTTGTACCCTCTACTTGAACATGGTGCTTTATGCTTCATATTATTATCCAATGATGTGTTGCCATCCTATGATGTCTGAGTAGATTTTCGTTGTCCTATCGGTGGTTGATGAATTGCTATGATTGATTTAATTTGCTTGTGCTTATGTTGCTGTCCTTTGGTGCCCATCATATGAGCGCGCGCGTGGATCACACCATAGGGTTAGTTGTATGTTGATAGGACTATGTATTGGAGGGCAAGAGTGACAGAAGCTTCAACCTAGCATAGAAATTGATGCATACGGGATTGAAGGGGGACCAATATATCTTAATGCTACGGTTGGGTTTTACCTTAATGAACATTAGTAGTTGCGGATGCTTGCTAATAGTTCCAATCTGAAGTGCATAGAATTCCAAGTCAGGGATGACATGCTAGCAGTGGCCTCTCCCACATAATACTTGCTATCGGTCTAGTAAAGTAGTCAATTGCTTAAGGGGCAATTTCGCAACTCCTACCACCACTTTTCCACACTCGCTATATTTACTTTATTGTTTCTTAACCTAAACAGCCCCTACTTTTTATTTACGTACTCTTTATTATCTTGCAAACCTATCCAACACACCTACAAAGTACTTCTAGTTTCATACTTGTTCTAGGTAAAGCGAACGTCAAGCGTGCGTAGAGTTGTATCGGTGGTCGATAGAACTTGAGGGAATATTTGTTCTACCTTTAGCTCCTCATTGGGTTCGACACTCTTACTTATCGAAAACTGTTGTGATCCCCTATACTTGTGGGTTATCAGTACGCCGCCTTGACATTGATGGATTTGAAATAATCATTAGCTCTGGGATTTCTGATCCTGGAAAATAGGTTATACCAACGACAGCACAACAGAACCACACACCGATGATCCTCGAAACTGGAGATATACTGCAACTGAACAATGTCTGTTATGTTAGCATACATTTCAGTTGTCTCTATGCCATACGTATCCGTGCTTATGATGGCACTGTTTTGTGTCTTCCTGCCTTCGTCGCGTGCAAGGGTGTTGTAGCACACATCTCCAACAACGCAAGATTCATAATGTCCTACCCAAGTATCAGGACCCATTGCTAGTGCGTAAATGGCATGATCATCTGCCTGCCCATCCTCCCGCATTTTCTTAACCTATTGTTAGAAAATAGACAAGCTGATAATCTTATGTACTCAATATACTAAAAGAACTGACAGTGCAATTCAAAAGCTTACATGGCTCTTGAACCATTTCACAAATCCTGCCATAACCAGTTTGTCAATGTTTCTTGGATTTTGCGGCAGTAACTCCTTTTTGTAGATGCTGCACAACATAGTGATCGCATCAAACATCTAAATATATAAGAATGTGCTGCAAGTTTAGTAGATTACAATGTATAACTTGCAGTACTTAGCACTTACTTGATATAAGGTAGTATCTCAGGACAGTTATTCAACACATACCAAACCATTTTGTCCAAATATTTAGGTTTGTCCTCTTGTCGACTCTTCCCTGTAACTCGAACAGAATAATCGAAAACATTGAGCCCGGGATTGTCTTCACCCACCTCTTTGCTAAGCTGGTCATCTGTTTCAATGTATTTTGAGCAGAATGTCAACGCTTATGTAGCAATGTAGGCCTCTGCAATGGAACCCTCGGGTCTAGCTCTATTCCTAACATAGCCCTTGAAAGTGTCAAGCCGCCTTTCAATAGGGTACATCCAGCCATACTGTACTGGACCTCTAAGTAGTGCCTCATCAGGTAGATGAACAGCCAAATGCACCATCACATTAAAGAAGGCTGGAGGATATATCTTCTCAAGGTCGCATAGGATAGTTGGTATCTTGTCTCTAAGACTCTCCAAAGCATCTACCCTGATATTTCTACTGCAGAGTTACCTGAAGAATTGTCCCAACTCTACAACTGCTCTGTATAAGTCAGGGCGGCCCAATCCTCTAAGGATAACAGGTAAAACCCTTTGAAGTAGGGCGTGGCAGTCATGATTTTTCAACCCTTGTACCTTGTTTCCATCTGCACTAACTCTCCTTTTAGGGTTGGAAGCAAATCCATGTGGGAATCTCACACGTGATAGGACCTCCCAGAATTCTTTTCTTTTTGCCTTATCCAAGACGTACACAGCTGGTGCCATATCCCGTGCTTTACCTTCATCTTGCACCTGCAAATCCTTTCTGATACCCAGGTGTGTCAAATCAATCCTAGATTTTAAGGTATCTTTAGTCTTGCATTCAATATTAAGAAGTGTGTCGATAATGTTGTCATATATATTTTTCTCGATGTGCATCACATCAAGATTATGCCGGAGATCCAAATCTTTCCAATAATCCAAGTCCCACAAAGTGGACTTGCGGGTAAACAATAATCTCTCTTCTGCCCTGCCACACTTCCTTTTCCCGCTACCATTATCAGGATGGTTTCCTGGTGTAATATGCCTAACCTTCTCTAATTCCACTTGCAACTCATCGGCGGTGAGCCTCTTTGGCGCATCGCAGTTTTCATGCTTTGCATTGAACACATGTCTTCGGTATTTTGTAGGACGCGGCTTGTCCTTGGCAAGGAAATGGTGGTGTCCAATGTAACAGATCTTGCTAAGTATTGCGTATGACAGCGGATTCTTGTCACAGCGAACACATGCATTGTAACCATGTATCGTTCGCCCTGACATAGTGCCCAAAGCTGGATAATCATGGATGCACCAAATTATAACAGCACGCAGAAAGAAATCAGATGGTGGGCTGCTATATAGTTCTCGAGTGAGAACACCCCTCCATAGTTGTTGAAGTTCCTCCACAAGAGGCTCCATGAATAAATCAAAATCCTTTCCAGGACTTTTTGGACCTGGGATTAGTAAGGCCATCATGTAGTTTGATTCTTTGGTGCAGACATTTGGAGGCATGTTGTAAGGGATAACAAGCACTGGCCACATGCTATATGTGGAGCTTTGGTGGCCAAATGGGTTAAATCCATCTGAAGCTAAGCCAAGTCTAATGTTTCTTGGGTTAGCGGCAAACTTTTTGTGTTTCCGATTGAAGCTTTTCCACTCGCTACCATCTAATGGATGGCTCATTACATTCTGGTCTCTGTACTCCTGGTTCCTAGAATACCACAGTACATCCTCTCTTGCTTCAGCATCATGAATCAACCTCTTCAATCTTGTTGTAATTGGAAAATGTCTCAGAACATTATGAGGAATCCTCTTCACAGCATCGCCATCTTTCCATCTTGATGATTTGCATTTCGGGCATTCACTTAAGTTGGCATAATCCTTCCAGAGCAGAACACAATTATTCTTACAAACATGGACCATATCATATCCAATTCCAACTGCATGGAGGAAATTCTTCATTTTACTGTAGGTGTGTGGCAGCTCAGACGCATCTAGGAAATCTTTGCGGAGAGCTGCCAGCATCACATCGAATGATTTGTTGGTCATCCTCTCAGATGTCTTCACCTGAAGAATGGTGACCATAGCTGAGAATACTGACAGCTTATTTCGTGCGGTGACAGCCACATTGCATTGTTCCAACATGCGGGCCCACTGTTTTTCTTCTGTAGGTGAAAGTTCACGAAATGCATGAGCATTTCATAGCATTGTTTCAATGTTGGTCAAACTCACTGGCTCCGCCACCACCACCACCTCCTCCTCTTCCACCTGAGCATCAGGCAGATCAAGATGGTGATCTGCTGCTTCCACGTAGTCAGTAACATTGACGTTCACAGCTTCACCATGATGAACCCACCTAGCATATGTGACCGACATCCCATACAAGTGTAGATGATTTTGCACAGTTGACTGGGGTCTTGTAACTAAATTCATACAACTACTACACGGGCAGAGCACATCTGATTTCGGACCATCGTGCTCAGCTCTGATAAAGTTCATGAAGTTTTCAATCCCCTCGACATTTGCAGTGGAGAATCTTCGAGCAGAAGTTATCCAAGTCCTATCCATCTGTTAGACATACAAATTAGTTCTTCCACTAGATATTACAGGAAAAACATATATGCTTTCTTATGAAGTCCAAAAAAAATACCTAGGTCGATGTCTAAAGCTATGGCAAGATATTTGGACGAGCAGATCTAAGTAACGAAATATATTTAAAGCTAATTCAGCAAATAGATTTGAGTGCTAAATTATGGCAGGCTGTTTCAGCAGTCAATGAGGCTGAGCACATAGCCATCGAACTATCGAAGACCATCGCAGCAACAAAGATCGAGTATAAAACGGTGTAGAGCTGTTTCACCTAACAGATTGGCTACTAGACCATGGCAATCTACGTCAGAATAAATATATGGCAGGATATTTTAGCAACTAATCGGGCTTGGCAAGCCATCTCAGCTAAGAAGATTGAGTGCAGAACAGGGCAAGGAAGCTTCTTAAGCAGAGCATATTGACTGTAAACTACTTTGGCAAACAGTGAGATTAACAGGGTCTAGCAGCTAACATTCAACGCTACACCGACATGCACGGGGCCTCAGTCTAGAATGCGCGTACCATGGGAGAAGTTGACCGTCGTGCGTCTCCACACGAACATCGCCATGGGTGGCGGCGCTGACCGCCGTGCGCCTCCACAAGAACGGCATCGGTAGTGGCGGCGCGGCTCGAGGACGGCAGTCTACGAGAGCGTACTGTGGGAGTGAGAGGATTGCCGTGCGTCCCCTCGAAGAACCGCGGCGCCGACGTATCGGCGCGGCGGGGAGGGCGGCTTTGGCAGAGCGAATGGAGTGGAGGGGTATAGGGGGGTGTTTGGGGAATATTATTGGCTAGTTAGCCGAAGGGCGGTTGAGTTTGGGATT